>NC_056738.1:24998675-25096175 GCF_019279795.1 Protopterus annectens | reverse complement strand
TTATCTTCCATAGAAGTGCTTATAACTTTCAGACATTCCTGACTTAAGTAGTGAACGATAAAGTACCAGTGACTGTATTAGTTTTAGCTTTATTAAGAAAAAAGTTGTTAAAAATTTAATTTGTAATACATGTTGTTCCCTTTGTAGCTTTCTCAGCGCTCCTTGGATAGAAAATGGGGACAGATTCAGAAATGGATGGTAGGCCGAGTGTGTCTTTAATGCGAAAAGCATGCATCTAATAACTTGCGGAACTAAAGTGTCTTTGAAGCAAGTTACTATTAACACTGTCATGTATATACTTTGAGTGATGGGCCAGTGTTTACAGTTTTGGTATTTGACATTCGGCTTGCATGTCATCTATGCATGTATCTGTTTGGTGAGTTACAAGTTAGCACTTGGTAACATTTGTCTGTCTGGAGTTGTTCAGACTTAAGGGTCCCTGTCTGTGCTGTTTAACAAAATGTGATTTCTTGGCTCAAAACATGTCCCTTAGTACTTAAATTTATGAATGATCTTCTTACAGTAGCAATTTGCAGGAAAATCCAGGTGCATATTTTTATATAATGTATACTAGATTATAAGGACCTTTTTAACTGTGACCAGTTAGAGAACAGGAAGATAAATTCAGTGTGAAGTACAGTAAACAGAAGCAAAAAAGTAGTTTACAATTAGAGTGAATAGTACTTGTTACATCTAGAAGTTATGTTAAGTGTGGTTTCTGCAAAATCAGCAACCGTAGAATAACAGAGGGCTGCATACTTAAGAGATGAAGGGAAGAGTGGCTGACTGAATATAAAAGGTTACTTTTCCTTTTCTGTTCCCTTACAGGCCTCGTGCCTGGCTTTTTCCCATTTTATGTCTGGTACTAGATGTCAAGGGTACGCCTCTTACCATTGTTGGTGTTCTCGCATGGTATGCCATTGCTAGTGTTTTTTTATTTTCTTTTGAGTAGGTTTTTCATTGTAACCAACAAGCCTGCTGGTTTCAAATGATTTACTTTCTGTGAGCATAAGATCCCAAATTTGTATGCCCACCGGCAGTATGTATATTGGCATGGATTGATCCTTTAGGTGTAATGTGATGTCAGTTTGGGATTTAACTATCAGGCACTGGCTGAGTGCTGTAACAAGCTGGTGCTTAGATTGTTGCCTTCTACACCTGAAGTTGCCCCTCCTCCTAAAAACTATAAAGCTATAGCCAAAGGCAAGGAGTCTAGGAAGCTATTTTCTGATTGTTCTAGGAAGTGATCATCTGGTCATTCTCCCTCTTTTGGGTTCAGTTCTGTCTGAAAAAGTCTCCCAGCCCTCGTATCCAACTAGGGCTAAATACAAATCACTGGTCCATCACTCCTGTGGTTTCTCCCTGGAGCTAGTGCTCTTTAGCATCCATTCTTCTTTCTTACAGGAGATCCCTCGAAGGGACCAGTTGGCATAAGGTTTAACATTTTTTCTCCTCCCATGCACAAGGTGTACAGGGTTTGATCCTGACCTCTGGCAAGTGCATGTTTTGGAGTTTGCATGTTCTTCTCTGTCTCTATGGGGTTACTCCCACCTCCAAAAGTAATGCCGAGTTTTTCCATCTCAAAAATTCAAGAAAAGAATGGAGCTGTGGGACAGCACATGGTGTCCTGCAGGGGGAAACAGTTGTATAACCCATCCTCCTTCGACATCTGTTGTGGTGTACAGTATTGTCATGCCAGGAGAACACACATCACAGACTGCACACTGTGGTAGGGCTAGTCACTTAAAATGTGGCACTAGGTGATTTGGTTATGTTGATTAATATTGCCAAATAAGCATTTGTATTTTCCTATGATAAGTAGGTTGAGGACCTGGCCTACTCTGACCTGTGCTAGGGACCCATGCAAATGGTGGGAGGGCAGTGTGTGTCCCTGTTGGCCAGTGTGCATCTGTGATAAAGCCCAGTAAGCTACTTGCTGCCCAGTGTCCAGTTGCACAGCTTGGGTGGTTACCTGGAATAGCTGTTGTGCAAAAGCTGGACATAAAACCAGTAAGCTGCTAAATATGAGCTAAGAATTCCTACACAGTGTAGGTTCACTGATAGGATACTGCTTGGAAGTGGATGACATGATGGTGAGGAGTAGGATGGACATCCTATGTATGCACATGACCAAATGGAAGGGCAGTGTAGCAAAGCCACTTGGCTTGAGATCCAGAGTCTACTACTGAGGAGGACAGGCTAGAAATGGTGTGTGAGTTGTGGTGAGGGAGAGTTTTCAGAAGACAGTGAGAGACGTTAATAGAATTAGTGAGAGACACATGGATGTCTGAGTCCATCTTAATGATAGGGCAGCATTTATAATCTCAACCAGTGCCCACAGCAAGGTTATGATAGTGAGGAGAAGAGTACATTCAGACAGCAGTTGCAGGACTTCGTAGATAAAGCAGGGCAACTTGAATTGGTGCTAATAATGGGTGACTTGAAGGCTTGTATTGTGGCGAACAGAACAGGATGACTGCCTTGGTCCAAATGAGTGGGGCAACAGGAATAAAGAAAAGGCCATTTTAGACTTCTGATTTGCAGATGGCACGATAATAACAAACATGTGGTTTAGATAGAAAGATGGTCGTGAGATCACATAAAAGAGTGGCCAACATGCAGCTCTTCTAGACTTTCTCCTACAAAGAAAAGGGCATTGGGATAGAACCATTGAATGCAGTCATCCCTAGTGAAACAGTCAGCCCACAGAAGAAACTACTGGTTGCAGCAGTCTGTTGCAAGCAGTGGTCAGAGAAGGTTCAGAGATCAACAGAGACCCGCCTGAAAACCTGCAAGTTAACTGGTTAGAGAACGCAATAGGTCAAGGAATTACTTGGGGCTGTAGCACCTCTTGAGGAAGAGGAAATGGGTAGAGTTGAAGAAAGGCAGGCAGTCCCTCAAAACACCATGTGTGAGGACTACAGAACTGATATGCGGCCAAGCCACGTATGGAAATAATGAAGGCTGGTGGTGGCATGAAGATGTCTAGGAAGTCATCAAAAGAAAGGAGTGCAGAAAACGTGGGAGGTAGAAAAGACGGACCAAGCAAGGAAGCGGATACTGGTTGGCTACCTGATAAGCTACAAAAGGAGCTGTAATAGCAAAGAACAAGGCATCAGAGGTACTCTACTAGCTTTTAAAAAATAAGTCAGTAGATGGCATAAATAAACTATATCAGGTTGCAAGGCGAAAACAAAAAGATAAAAAAGATTGTCAGACACCCTTAAGGGATGCCACCAACAACCTTCTCACCAGTCCACAGGACATCAAAGGCAGATGGAAGGAACACTTCCAGCAGCTTCTGAATTAAGAAAATCCCTCAGAAGCTGTACTGCCACAGACAGCCTCTGATGAGAAAAGAGAAAGAGCCCACCATAGATGGACAGCTTTAAAGAAAAGTAAGTCAAAGAAAGCAGGCTCAGAAAATCACAGCAGATGAGAAAAAAATGCTGAGTGAGATAGGGGAGAAATGGCAGTGTGTAAATGTGTATCACAGATGACTGGAGAACAAGCTTGTATTGCCAGTGCTCATGAACAAAGGGGACATTCGCAACTATGTGCAGAACGGAGGTATCAAACTCTCACATGGAAGTTCTGGAGATGGAGATAAACAAATGAGCAAAGCAGTAGAAGTAAGATGGAAGATGAGCAGTTTGGATTCAGATTAGAATGCAGCTCACCTGACCTGATTGCAGTGAGACAGGTAATAGAGAATAAATCTAGAGATGAGGACAGTCCAACTGGGCATTCCTAGATGTGGAAAAAGCATATGAGTAGGTCCCAAGAAAGCTGATTTGGGCAGTCCCATTGTGGCTTAAAGTCCCAGAAACATTAGTCGAATTAGTGGAAGCTGTGTACCCAGTGACTCGAGCATGAACATTTTTCAGTCTCAGAGGAATTCACAGTGGGAATGGGTGTGCACCAGGGTTCATCTTTTGAGTCCATTGCTGTTCATACTGGTGATGGACTGCATTAGCAAATGGGTCAAAGGGGACAGATCAACAGAGTTGCTTTATGCAGATGTTGCTGCATTACAGGCAGACTGAGCAAGAGCTTCAGCAAAAGATAGTGGAATGGAATGCAAAATGGTAGGCATGTGAGATGCAACAGTTATTTATAAGACAGTTGTAATGGTAGCAAATAGTGGATTTGAGAAGAAGCTGAGAACTAAGAAAGAAGGGAAATTAGTGGAGCAGTTTCACAGCTCTGTGTGTCTTGGAGGGGTAGAGTTAGAGAAGGTCAAAGCTAGAGTCAGAGGGGCTGCAACCAGCTGGCATAGTGTCAGGTGTAGCATATGACAGAAAAATGCCTAACAAGCTGAAAAATAAGGTGTACAGAATAGTGATGTGGCCAGTACTACTGTATGATAAAGAAACCTGGGGCATTAAAGGCAGATCAGATGAATGAATAAGTGTCTAAGATGACTGGAGAGTGGCACAGAGAAATGGCGCAATTTAACATGATAGCCTGACTCCATGTAAAAAAAAAATGGGGAAAAACTGAGTTGAGGATGGTGATCCCTCATAGGGCTTCCAGGCCACCCATGGCCTCCATCTATTAGGCTGTCTAGGAACCTAACTGAAACATATGTGGATTGGATGTTAAGGAAATTTGTCCAGGCCCAGATTCTGTTTTACTGTTTCAGTCTCCCATTGGACCTGTGAGCTTGCCACCAGCCTAAACCCAACTTTTGACTCCTACTCCAATCTGACCTGCGGTTTGAGCCATCAAACCCAAGAGTTCCGAGTTTGTCTGCGTCAGATCTTGAAGGCCTGACCATCGTCAACTCCGACTACATCTCTGATCCAGTCAGTGCCAAAAATGAACTGGAGGGATCTTAGAGCCATAGTGTCAGCACTAGTTCAGGGGGTTGGATTAGACTCTGATACTCTGAGCCTCTGTATTGGACAGATCGCTCGACTTTGCTTTGTGGCAGGACTCTGCTCACACTTGAGTCCTCCCTGGAGTGTCCCACCAGGCAGCCTTCTATAAGCATATATGTAAAAGGAGGCACTCTGATTCCTCACAGGAATCCTTGAAAGAAGACACTGATTTTTAAGAAGGGACCCCCCCAAAATCATCCCTTGAGGCTATCTTCAGTGAAATACTCGAACTTCTGAGGCAGAACAGTCATTGGTCTTCCAAAACCAGAGAGATGTTAGGAAAATCTGGTTGTGAAAGTCGCAAGGCTGTTCTGAGGAATCCTTTGGGGACAAGTCCCCCTGCAGCAGAGGAATGATCTCTGTTGTAGTAGACATTGCTCTTGTGGTATAGGAGGCCCACAAAACCTGAACTTCAATCCTTGATCCGCAAAGCCCTTCGGGCACTCCTGAAAGGTTGCCTGACTGCTGCGGGGTCTGGAGGCATTCGTTGGGGGTGTTATCTACCCCAAGAAATGTGGACATCTGTTGTCTGAGATACTTTGGTACAGAGGATCATATCCAGAGGTTATTGTTTACCCCTTCAGTCCCCAAAACAATCCGCAAAAATTCCCGATATTCCTCCCAGTTAGAATAAGCAGCAGCTACATAAGTAGAAAAACTGCTGGACAAAACTCATTCAGAGAGTCCCCCCAAACCACCAAGGAATCAGAACTTACTCGAGGTTCTTTTTCGTTTCAAAGAAATATGTGGATCAAATACCTGTCTTCTATCTTGGCAGTTTGAACCATACATCAGATACTCAAAGTTCCGAATGGTCCAGAGTTCATCCATTCTACCACTATTGCACAAGGATGTTTTGGATGTTCTAAGTAGAGCTCCAGGATGCTTACTATCATATCAAAGTACAGTCCAGGAAACATCTACACTTCTGGCTGGAAGACTGTCATTACTAATTGATGGCCCTACCCTTTGGCCTCACCACAGTCCCTAGGGTGTTCAAGTGAATTGCAGTGGTCACAGCTTACTTGAGACTGCTAGGTTTCTGGGTGTTTCCATCTCTCGATGATTGGTTCATCTTTACTCCCACCAGGTCTCCACTTGTTCAAGCCAGGTACTACTAGCTTCAACTATGTCTTCATCTAGATACAGTAATACAAATTGTAAGCATTCTTCAGACAAGTAAACACTTTACAGAGTTGAGCATCCCATATCCAGTGATCTGTGACAGTTATAACTCCAGTACCTCTAGCAAGGTACAGCAATGGATGCTTGCAGTGCACTGCTCAATAAGATGACATCCCCTGTCTTGGATTACCATGATTTGCATGGAGCACATAGCCTGGTGGATCACTGCAAAAGAAGTTTCTCAGAGCTGCCCTTTTTTATCCTTCCACTACCCACAGGCATAGTAACTGTGGATGCCTCTCAACTAGGGTGGTGGACCATTACTTGTGAAGGGTGGTCCAAGGCACTTGGTTCCATTTGGAGGTCAGTTTTCACATCAGTGTCTTGGAAATGAGAGCAGTCCTATTAGCATTGCAGGTGTTTTCAAGATCTCTCCCTCCATCCAGACAGAATATCTTTAGACTGGTACATCAACAAATGGGGGGGGGGGGGCAGATTCTTTCTACTATGTTAAGATTCTTTTAGAGTCTGGCAGTGGGCGGTCTCCTCCAGCTGCTTTCTTTTGACAATGCATACAAGTCCAATGTGCTTGTAGACAAACTGAGCTGGCCCATCTTACTCAGGAGTGGACTGTCAACCCTGTTGTGACGGAAGCAATTTTTCATGAATGCGGCCAGCTGTGCCTGTTCAGTTTCCCTCTCAACTTCAAGTGCAGCAAGTACTTCACTCTGATCCCACACAGAGGGAGAGTCACAGAGAGACTCTAATTCACATTTGGCCTCATGGGCTCCTATACTTATTTCCTCCAACACCTCTAATTCCAAAGTTTCTTTATAAAGCATTTCCCCTGGTAGAGCAAAGCCATCCTCTTGGTCCCATTCTGGCCTCAACAGGTGTGATTTCCATTCCTGTGGGCTTGCATAGTGGTACCTCCTTCGGTTTTGGGTCTTTCCCAACATGTCCTCTCTCATCTGTCAGGGTTGTCTCGTCAGAACATTTGCATCCTCAAATTTACCGCATGGTTTCTCAACTTCCAATGATGGCTAGACAGTTTAGGTTTTCCTCTCTGGTACATCATGACCGCATATCCTCTCAGAAGGATTCTACTAGGGAGGTATAAGAGCAAATGGAAAAGATTCTTTCTTTGGCTGTCCACAGGCAGCTGCACTCCTTTTCAGCACCTATTCCAGCTGTCTTCTGCTTTCTTGCTTTTATATTAAACTATGGAGCTACTCTACTATAAAGAATTAACTTAGTTATCTAAAATTTTCATATAAGAGGTAAATCTGTATTCCTGCCATCATCTAGATTATGCAAAACCTGTCTCAAAGGTTCCCTTTTACTCCAACCCCCTTTTTAAGTATCCTACTTTTCCAGGGATTTAACAATAGCACTTCAAGTTCTGAGTCTGCCCCCCTCCCCCTTTGAACTAGCTTGACTTGAGTTTTTGTCTTGGAAAATATTTTCTAGTTGCGATCACATCAGCCAGACAAGTATCAACTCCAGGCTGTCTTCTGGACCACCATATCTGATCTTTCACAAGGACAGTGCTAATCCTTACTATTACTATCTTCCATACTTACTATCCTCCATACTAATCCTTATTTTTTACCAAGGTGGCTTCAGAAACCACTATAAATCAGTCCATCAACTTTTTTTAATTTGCTTTCCAAATTCTTTCAACAATGGAAAATACATGTGTGACCTTTTGAATGTTCATAGACAGCTTTGATTCTGTCTCCATAGAACAAAAGATAGTTACAGTTGAAGGGGTTATGTCTGAGGTGAGGGGTCTAAAACTGAGACTAAAATTTGCCTGCCAGCAAGTTCACGATATCACCAGGCTCAGAGAATGTGGCATTATTTACCACCAGTTCAGCACACAGCTTTGTATTTTACTTGATGTTTCTGACCTAGCTGAAGAAGGCCTTATGGTTATCTTTCGCATGGGGGGGTGTCTTGATCTGGAAATAGAGGAACTTCAGCATGTTGTACTGTTTAACCACCCTAAAAGTATGCTGCTTGTATATTGAAACACCCCCTCCTTAAGTAGTTTTCTGTGCAGCTGCTTGTCTAAAAGTGTGGAAGGCACTAAGGTCTTGCACTGCCAGGATACTTCCTGCTACTTTAAACCATTTCTTGGTAACTGCACAGAAATCTGTACTCTCAAGTGTGAGGAGGGCTTGGAGGGAGTGCAGTTTATTTATGCTCCTGGCAGTGAGCAGTAATACCTTGAAGTTCATTTGAGATGATTTTGCTATGTCGGTAGGTTTGTGAAGTTGGCATTGCCTAAAAAAATATTGTGGTGGTGGTTAAAGTTTTAACCTGTATTCTAAAACCTAGAGGGGAAGTGTGCAGACCATCCTTGGTAAACCAGCATGGTCTGTTAGCCATGTCTTCCCAAGCTGACAAATACTGGATCCCCTTAGAGTGGCACCAGAAAGACAGCCAGTTGTTGAAATCACTCATTTTTTTTTTCATTATTTGGCATCATCCTCTGTGATGGTAATATGCTGCTGAATGCTAGGCTCATACCAGCCTAAGACACAGTTTGAAAGTTCCATAATGTCTCTTCACATAGTCCATGAAGTCCATCTCAAGTCATTTACACCTACATGGAATGACATCATACTGGCACCTGGCTCTAATGACTTGTTACAGGGCCTTAAGTATATCTTACAACAGAGTCCCCTATGATGAGAGTCCTAGGACGTGAGTTTGCTTGCCTTGGGTGATTAGTGTTTGGGGCTCCACTGAGAGTGAACAGCATGTGAGATGTTAAGTTGTTTTTTTTTTTTTTTTTCCCCTGAGTGCCTTTGGGCTTGCTAAGCCCTAGCTTTGACAATGGGCAGTCTAGACAGTTTTCGTTTAGCAACATTGCTATTTAAGTGTCTCAGCGTAGTTAGGCCATGTTTATTGTGGATTATGTGAGCTGAGTGTTGTGTGCATGGTTTAGACAACCTGATGTATACTTATATGTGAGAATTTTGCCTTCAGTGTCATTGTGTAGGTACAATTCTTGTGTGCTGTTTCTGCTTTAAGATTAAGTGCTTGTCTTTAAACATGAGATAATTGCTGCGCCGTATCAAGATGCCAGATTATCTGTCAGGGATTTGTCATGATTTGGAAACCCCTTCCTTTTTAGCCCTTACTCAACCTCCTTGAACAGTTTCTTCATTTCCCAGAGGTTCTGCTGTCTGTTTTGGACGAAGGAACCATTCAGTCTGTTCCTCCCACCCAGGTGGGGAAACGGTTTTACACCAGGATGTTTCT
The DNA here is from genome assembly GCF_019279795.1 of Protopterus annectens. Taxonomy (NCBI): domain Eukaryota; kingdom Metazoa; phylum Chordata; order Ceratodontiformes; family Protopteridae; genus Protopterus; species Protopterus annectens. Next base: position 25,086,894 of record NC_056738.1, on the reverse strand, counting down.
GGTTCCTCTGAAGGAGGATACATGGAGACCAGTTCTGGATCTTTCCCCATTCAGCACCTTTCTTAGCATCCCTTCTTTTTGGATGCTATTTATTCAGGCATGGTTTCCTCTTCTGGTTCCCCAGCCCTTTCTGGTGTCCCTGGATCTCAAGGATGCATACCTTCATATCTCTATTCATCCTCTTTTTGGAAATTCTCTCTTCCTTGCATTTTTGGTTTTCTACTTTGCGTTTTGGCCTTTCTACTGCCCCAAGGGTATTAACAAATTGCTTCATTCCTGTCATTGATTTTTGCAGGCTTTGAGATGTACATATTTTTCTCTATGTAGACCATCTACAGTTGATATAAAAAGTTTACACACCGCTGTTAATGCCAGGTTTTTGAGATATAAAAGAGACCACAATAAATAATTTCAAAACTTTTCCCACCTTTAATGTTACCTGTAACCTGTATAATCAAATTGAAAAACAAATCTGTTAGGGGAAAACATATAAAAAATTTAAGTATAAAATACTGGTTGCATAAATGTGCACACCCTTAAACTAATACTTTGTTGTGTGTGCAAACTCTTAAACTAATACTTTGTTGAAGCCCCTTTTGATTTAATGACGGCATTCTGTCTTCTTGGGTACACACCTGCCATCAATTAAAGATTAACATCTGATTAACCCCAAATAAAGTTCAGCTGTCCTAGTAGGATTTTCCTGACATTTACTCAGTTGCCTGCTACAGTAAAACCTGTGGTTTACGGAGAGCTTACAAAGCATCAAAGGGATCTCATTGTTGAAAGGTATCAGTCAGAAGGATACAAAAAAAATTTCCACAGTATTGGATATACCATGGAACACAGTGAAGACAGTCATCAAAAAGTGGAGAAAATATGGGACAACAGTGACGATGCAAAGAACTAGATGTCTTTCCAAAGTTTATGAAAAGATGAGACAAAAACTGATCAAGGAGGCTGAAGAGAGACCTACAGCAACACTGAAGGAGCTGCAGGAATTTCTGGCAAGTACTGGTTGTGTATTACATGTGACAATCTCCCGTATTCTCTGTATGTCTGAGTTGCAAGATGGAAGCCTTTTCTTACACAGAAAAATATCCAGGCCCAGCTAAAATTTGCAAAACAATACATCAAGTCTTCCAAAAGCACGTGGGAAGATGTGTTTTGGTCTGATGAGACCAAGGTTGAACATTTTGGCCAGAATTCCAAAAGGTATGTTTGGTGCAAAAACAACACTTTGCATCACCAAAAGAACACCCCCACGGTGAAGCATGGTGATGTCAGTGTCATGCTTTGGGGTTGCTTTTCTTCAGCTGGAACTAGGGCTTTAGTCAAGGTGGGGAGAATTATGAGCATTTCCAAATACCAGTCACTTTTGGCCCAAAACCTTCAGGCATCTGCTAGAAAGCTGAAGAGGAATTTCACCTTTCAACATGAAAATGACCTCAAGCATACATCCACATCAATAAAAGAATGGGTTCAGCAGAAGAAAATTAAAGTTTTGGAATGGCCCAGCCAGAGCCCTGACCTAAACCAATATAAAATCTGTGAGGTGACATGAAGAGGGCTGTGTACAAAAGATGCCCTTGCAGTCTGACATGTGGAGTGCTTTTGCAGGGTAGAGTGGGCAAATAGTCAAGTCAAGATGTGCCATGCTGATAGACTCCTACCCAAGAAGACTGAATGCTGTAATTAAGTATTAGTTTGAGTGTGCACACCTGTGCAACCAGCATATTGTATGTTTTTTATTTTTTATATTTTTCCCCTAATGGATTTGTTTGTTTTTCAATTGAATTGTACAGGTTATAGGTCACATTAAAGGTGGGAAAAGTTTTGAAATGATTTATCGTGGTCTAATTTGTTTATAACATAAAAACCTGGTATTTTAACAGGGGTGTGTAAACTTTTTATATCCACTGTAATTATTCAAGCTCCTTCTCTCAGCAGTTGTGTTTTACACAGTTTATGGCTCCACATAAACCTCCAGAAGTCCGTTCTGATGGCTTCAGAGGATCATGTGTTCATCAGATACAAGCTTCAGACCATTCCCCTGCTGACATCTCTTCCTGCCTTTAAGGCTCTGTGTTTGATAGCCTTTTTCATTCTGTTTTTCCTCTGTTCTCTGTCATGACTGTGGAATTTCTTAGGAGCCTGGATTTAAGGCTTTCCATCATTCCTATGCTCCCTCTTGCCAGGCTGCATATGAGGAAATTTTAGTAGCATGTCGACTTGATTTGGCTTCAACATTGCCACCCTCTGGAGTTCCCTGTTCCTTTACTTACTCATATCAATCTCAAACTTCAGTGGTGGATTCATCATCTTTCTCTTGATCTTGGGCTTCCTTTCGAAGCTCCAGTTCCCACTCAGGAGCTTTTTTATGCATACCTCAGACTGGGTGTGGTGGTGCTTATGGCTCTGTTAGGTCCAAAGTTGGGTTGGATCATAACTATGTAAAAGGTGAGAGCTCTACTTTGAACTTAAGCTTTTCATTCCCCTCTTTCATCCTGGGCCCCTCAAAGTTTTCATTGACCGTGTCACTGATGTGGTATATCCACAAGCAGGCAGGCATGAGGTCCTATCTGACTGGCTGTTGAGGTCTGGGCTCTTGCTATCCAGTATCAAATGACTCTTGATGTAATTTACATTTCTTCAGAGCACAACCTAGTGGCAGACTTTCTGAGCAGGTACAGGACACAAGCTCACAAATAGATGCTCCACGGAAGTGTTAAATTGCTTTAAGGTACGTTGTATGTTACAAGTATGCTCCTTGCATCGCACAGTCTGGTGACGTCATCCTCAGAACTTATTTGCTGCTAGTCAAAATGCCATCTTTTGATCCATCTGAATGCCCATTCTGGTGCTTTTTCAACAAGCCATTACAGATAAGTGCCCCATTGGGATTTTGTTGTCGTATCTTTCTTTTGCTGCGTTGTTGCTTGTGGGATTTCATGTCACCCAAGAAGGGTAAATGCCAGTGTGTGAGACAGATTCCCCATGAAGGCCGTCAGGATCAGAGTCTGTTTTGCCTTGGTGCTTTTCATGACCATACGTCATGTTGTGTCAGGCCTTTGTTCCCAAAACCTTTCACAGTAGGCTTTCTTCCTTTGTGCTTTATCTTGAGAATCAATGTCCAAAGTTTCTTACTAAAGACAGAATGGACAAACTTCCCACTCTGAGGGACAGTCATCTGGGAAGGCGGACAAAAAAACCTAGGCCAGAATCTTTTGCTGTTCAGCATCTACCAGATGTCCCTCCCGAGGCAAGTGATAGGTTGGAGGTTCGCTGGACTTTGTTGGATTTTTCTGATGTGACAGGGTTGGAGGCCAGTGGGGATCCAACCTTAGGCATAATGTCCGAGAAGGCATTGCAGACGTCTGCTTCATACGTTCAGGGGGAACCATGGGTGATTTTCTCAGAGGGGCTTAGGGGTGTTCCCCAAATTTTAGTCCAAGTCCCTACTACAATTATTGAATGCCATCTGGGGTCAGAGCCTTCCAAATTTAAGGTGGATGTCCTCTTAAAGAAAAAGCAGAAGACTAAAGATATTTTCTCAGCTCCTAAGGATCCACAGAGTGAATGGCAGTCCCTCACTCAGGGGTTGTTAAGTGCTTTCATGGCTTTAAAACCTCCCAGGGAGTTTCTGCTCTAGCCCCCTGCCCCCTTGGTTCTCTACCCTCCTTAGGAGACCCAGAGAACAAGATTATTTTAAGGAGGAGGCAGATTCAGATGGGGAATCGCTTGCTTACTTCTCCCAGATTCCCTCTCCTTTGGATTATGAATCAGAGAAGAGAAATTTCAGTCCCGATACTCCCTTTGAAGATATTTCTTTTGGTGATACTAACTGTAGGATGATAGAGTTCTTTAAATGGGATTGTGCTCAAGCTTGAGCAACAAAAAAGATTTGCGCTACAGTGGACGGATTCTTCCAGACATTCTGCTGTCCCTCCTGTTTTGGCTGCTTTGTTGGATGCCTTTTTCTGATGTATCTAAGAATCCAAATTCTCAGCCCTTGCCCCCAGGAAACCTTACAGCTTCTATAGGGTGCCTGAGGACTGTAAGTTCTTGTACAGGGATCCTTTTGCTGACCCCTCAGTGGTGGTGGTAACTTCTGACAAATCTTCTCAATTACTTTTTTCTCCCAAATTACTGCCGTCTGATAAAAACAGCAGTGCCATGGAAAGGCTAGGCAAGAAGGTCTATACCTCTGCTACCTTTGCTTTTAGTTTTGTAAATTGTCAGAACCAAATGTCCAGGTACTTGATGTCTTTGCTTCCCCAGGCCTGTCCGAGATGATTTTTCTGATCTTACAGACTCTGAAGATAAAACATCTGCCCTTTCCCTTTTATGGATTTCCTCCCAGGTGGCTTTTCATTCCATCAAGTGTAGTTATGCTGCAGCAGATTATTCTTTTAGGGTTGCTGCTTTTGGGTCTGTGATGAGGAGGTGGTATTGGCTTCGGCTTCAACCTCTGCCTGATATTAAGGCTGTTTATCTATGCCTCTCTAGATAAACACTTGTTTGGCGAAGCTGCTGCTGATTTCTTTAAGTTCCTTCAGGATAAAGGCAAAGTTTGAGAACTTAAATGTGTTTGTTTCTGCTCTACCTAAATTTCAGAGAAACTACCCCAGTAAGCCAGTCTTTGTTCGCAGGCAATCTCACCCTCCTAAGGGCAAAAGAGTTGTAACCGGGATCCCCCTGTGAAGGCTACTTAGACTTATGTGCCTCAGAAGTCTCCTTTTCCTCCTTTCTGATAAACCAGGTGCTGTCTGTCTGTTCTATTTTTCCCAGCCACTTTCTTCTCTTTGCCTGTGTGTTCTTGTTTGGGTAAAGATTACTCCGGTTACCAGGGTTCTTTCCATTATTTGCCAGGGGTATTTCTTGCTTTGGAAATCTCTTCCCCCTTTTGTGAGAATTCATCAGCTTCCTCAGGAATAGACATCTTTTCCAGGGGTGCTTTGATATCTTTTGATTTTGGGTACTATTCAAGAAGTGCCTGCATCCCAGAAAGGGGGGGGGGTAGGTTTTATTCCAGGATGGCTAAAGTGCCCAGGAAAGAGGACACCTGGAGACCAAATCTAGACCTCTCTCATTTAAACACTTTTCTGAAGGTTTCCTCTTTCTGAATGCTATCCCTTCAGAGTTTGTTCCCTCTTTTGTTTCCTCAGGCTTCTAATGACATGACTGGATTCCAAGGATGCTTATCTCCATATCCCTATTCACCCTGTTTTCAGGAAGTTTTTTTCTCTGCTTCCTGACATTTTCAATTCTGTGCTTTACCCTTTGGCCTTCCTACTGCCTGGGGGTATTCACCAATTGCCTTGCTCCTGTGATTGCTTTCTGCAGGCTTCAGGGGATCAGAGATCTCTTTTGCAAAATCTACGTTTTGCCATTTCTCTTGTGCAAAGCCTGGGGATTGCAATAAATTTCAAAAATACTTTTTTGACTCCTCCTCGGGACAATGTTTTTCTGGTGTGCAGGATCCAGACTGTGCCTATGCTGGCATCCCTGCACACCCCCCCCCCCAGGCTTTTACAGTCATTTCCTTTTTCCAGACTTCTTCCTCTGGCCTCTATAACATCCGGGTGTGGGATATGTAGTAGTGTAGGTGGTTTGCCTCTTCAACAGAAAGAGCACGTCAGTGTCAGAGATTAGAGCTCTTCTGCTGGCTCTTTAGGCTTTTCATCCTTCTCCCTGGGACCTCTCGATGTATTTACAGACAATACCACAGTGATGTGGTATGTAAACAAGCGAGGGGGGGGGGGGCACAAGGTATTATCTTTGCTGATTGGCACTCCTGATGTGGGATTAGCTATTCAGGATCAAGTCACTCTTCAGGCAGTTTACATTCCCTCAGGTGAAAATATTGTGGCAGACCCTCTGAGCAGGTACTTAACTGAATCCCGTGAATGGTTGCTTTACAGGGATGTGTTTCTGGACATTGTCCACCAGTGAGTTTCTCCTCAAATAGATTTTTATGCCACCCTTCTGAACAGACAACTTCCTGTTTATTGTGCCAGAGTCCCAAGTCGCCTGGTTTGGAAGGTGGACACCCTGTCTTTTTCTTGGAAGGGGATGTTTCTTTGCGCTTTGCTTTCCCTCCCCTTCCCCTCATTCCAAAAATCCTGTTTAAAGTTCAACAGGATGCTCCCAAAATCTTTTTGGTGACTTCCTTTTCGCCCAGACAGCATTGGTTACCTCCTGTTCTGCATTTAGCCAAGGGTAGTAGTGTCACGTTGCTGCACAGGGTGGACCTACTCACACAAGACAAGGGATCTCTCATCCATCCCCACTTGTCCACTCTTCAACTGACACTGTGGGTGGTAGGAGTTTGATTCCACGTAGATACTTCTTACTGAGGATGTACTCAGGGTCCTGCAGGAGACCAGGAACCCAATACTAGGGAACCCTACTTATCCAAATGGAAGAGGATTTCAATTTAATGTCTTTCTCGTAACCTGAATCCACTTTTAGTGTATGTTCCATTGGTTCTATCTTAACTGTGTGAATTGCTCAATGCTGGTTTGGCTTATTCTGTTCTGGTCCACTTATCTGCTATCTCTGCTTGTCTGCCTTTATCTCTTCATTTACCATCTAGATTGGAAGCTAAACAATTTCTTAAAGGCGTCCTTCATATTAGGCCTCCCCGGAAGCTTGTTCCTCAAACCTGGGATCTTAATTTTGTTTTTGAAAAACTAATTTTTGGCACCTTTTGAGCCTGCAGCTTCAGCTTCCTTGCAACATTGCTCTTGGAAAACTGTTGTTTTGTTAGCCCTTACTTCTGCCCAGATGGGTGTCTGAGCGTCAACCCCTTAAGGCTTATCCTCCTTTGCCTTTCATAAGGACAGGGTGTCCTTGCATACTAATCCTCCTTTTATGCTGAAGGTGGTAAATGAGTTTTCCCTTAATCTTTTCATTTGTCCACTTTTTCCCTTTCTCTGCAGTTTGCCATTGAGAAGGTGCTGCACATTTCAGATGTGGATAGACAACTCAGATTTTATTTGGATTAGAACGTCTGATCAGCTCTTTGTTTCCTTTCATCCTAGGTTCTTAGGATTAGCTGTGTCCAAGCAGACTTCTTGGATCTCTAAAGCTATTTATTTTTGTTATTCCTTTCGCAGAAAGAGCCTTCCTTATTCTGTTAAGGCTGATTCTACTAGCGCTGTGGCTTGTTCTGGTGCATTTTTCAAGGGTTTGGATACTAGCACTATTCTTGAGATGGCTACCTGGAACTCTGTGCATGCATTTACCAAGCACTACAAGTCGGATGGAATTTCCAGAGCAAGAGCTGTTTTTTCTAGGGCCATCCTTAATGGTTTCCTAAAAGGCTGTGCTAGTCCTTGCTTCTCCCTGTCTTTTTCCTGAGCTTTGCCATTCTCCCTAGCATAATGAACACTGCAACAGAGAAATGGAAGGACATAATACAGTTCTGTAAATTCTTATAGCAGTAGATGTTCTCTTCACTGTTGCAGTATTCACTCCCTCCTTACAGCCCCTGGTCCATTTTTTTTCTGAATGTACTGATACTGATTACTTTTCTTTTCTTCGGTCTGGCGTTCTTACTGGGGCTCTCATTTCTGAGGATGGCATGGCCAGACATCACCTTTATGCCCAACACTACGCAAGCAGTGGATGTGTGACATACGGCTTACCTTAAAGTAATCTAAAGGCTTTGGTATACTAACCAGACAGGTACCCCTTGGCATTGGGATTCCTACTGTAATGAATACTACAACAGTGAAGAAAAGGACATCTGCCATTATGGTAAGATTTTACACAACTGTACTTTCCCCCTTCTTTTGGAAATGGCCATGGGAGATTACCACATGCTTCCTTAGAGACTCGATCCACTCTGTGAACAAAGGTGTTTGGTATACCTAAAATCTAAACTTCTTTTGGGTGATAGGGTCTTGATTCCTTTTAGGCACCTCTTTATTGAGGACTTTGCAGCAGGTCCTAATCGAGAAAAGAAAGCCTGCTAATAGAAAAACGTATATTAAAAAATGTAAACTTTTTATTTTTTCTAGTGGGTGCCAACAACATCAATATATAACTCGGGTCTAGTTCTCTGATTTTATAATATTTGTGTGAGTTACTATCCTATGACCTGTCTTATTCCTCTACCAAGATGTTCATCGTGCATACAGCTGCAGTCATAACAGATGGGTTTTCCTGCCATCAGGCGGGTCCCTGGTCGGCCGAATTCCAAAGTCTAGGTCCGACGTCGGTTGTCGTCGCTTCTTCCCTGACGTCGGTGCAACAGGGGTATAAAAGAACCAGCTGACGCCATTTTCTTCAGTCTTTCTTGCCGCGCGGTGCCCGAAGCAGAAGCAGTTCGCAAGTGCCGGTCGGCCAGCTCCTGAGATTACGAATATTTTTAAACCGAAGTCTTCATGAAAGCTAAGTACCCCGTTGGGGAAACTTTTCTTTCCTCAGACCGATGTCAGACAAAGTTAATAATTGTATTTCATGTGGGAAGCAAATACCGCATAAGGATTTTCATTCCCTCTGCATTCCTTGCTTAGGCCCAGACCATGACGTCTCGGCCTGTCGTTTTTGTGCTACATTCAACAGACGCACTATTAAGCGTCGGGCGGAGTTCGCCCAACACTATTTTGGCCAAAAGTTTTAATTACATTATGTCGTCGGATACTCCGACTCCAGTTTTGAGTAAAAGACGCAAAGATAAGGACTGACATACGAGGTCCGCGACTTCTACCGACACCACGCCAAAGCCGACTACAGGTGGTCCGGTTCTCAGCGAGGCGCCTACGCAGCCCCTGACTACCAATGACAATTCATTGGCGGTGTCTTCTGTGCCCGAGGTCACAGGCTCTTCGGCCCACACCCCAACTACATATACCGAAGCCACTCTTGGCGGTGAAACTCAGAGTTTAGACAGGCCTGCCACTTCTCAAGGTGTCTTCAGGCCTTCCTCTTCTTTTTCCATCAAGGCTTTCACTAAGTCTAAAGCAGCCATGCATACTAAAAGACAAGCTCCACAGGGCCCTTCTCAAGGCTCCATGCCTAAAAAGCAGATGCTCAAAATGGCTGAGGATTTAATTACTCTTATCAGGGGTTCTCAACCCCCCCCCCCCCGGACAAAAGGCCCAGAGTGGAGGAAGAATCCCCTTCCTCGGACCAGGCCTCCATTATTTCAGAACATTCTGAAGACCAGGAACATTTATACTCCCCGTTTGAAGATTCTGATGCAGAGGAGTCCATTCCCTCTGTCTCCCCCCCTGAGGATTACTCTTTTGGGGAAACCTTACATAACCTTAAGGGAACACTTCCACTGGGAAGGCCAAGAGTACTCAGACTCCAAGAAAAGGCTTAGGGATTTCCTCTTGCTCCCTCAGCACAGGCCTCTGGCTATACCTCCTGTCTTAGACATACTAGATGATGTGTATTCGAAGGCCTGCCTTAACCCAGATTCTTTACCTGCAGCTCCAGTCAAGCCTGACAGGTATTACCGGGTTCCTGATTCACACCAATTCCTATACAAAAGCCATGCGGCTGACCCAGAAACTATTTCACAGGGTCCCAAGGGAATTAAGGCCTCCACTGCTAAAAATCCATTACCTTCAGAGAGAGATTCCAGAGCTTTAGAAAGGTGGGGGGAAAAGGTATACACCTCGGCCACCTTAACCATGCGGGCATTAAACTGTCATTTCCATATGTTAAAGTACCAACAGTTTCTGTTATCACAGTTGAAAAGCAAAATGTCACAGCCTGAACAACCAGACTTGAAGGAGTTGCAGGATTTGTTACATAGTGCAGAACAAATTGGTAAACATACCTTGCAATGTGGTTTTGATGCTTTAGAGGCCTCATGTAGAGCTACTATTACAGAATCAGTCATACGTAGACATGCTTTGCTCAAAGAGCAAACCTTACCAGATCATGTCAAAGCTAAATTACTAGATGCACTTCTGCAAAAAGATGTATTGTTTGGTGTTAAAGCTGAGGAGGTATTAAAGAAAATGGAGGAAAAGGCAAAATCAGTGCAAACAGTGAAAGATTTCCTACAGGTACAACCTCCACGTTTCAGTAGAAATTGGCCTTCAAAAAATTGTTTTTTTCCAGCCATGGACAGACCCCAAAGAGGTAGATACAGGCGCCCAAGGGGTAGAGGGCAATCTCAAGGATCGTTTAGAGGCAGACAATGGCAAGCACCTACTCAAAGAGGTGGTGAGGATAGTTCACAGCCATTCAGAAAGCAGAACCAATGACTTTCCCCTTTGCATGCCAAGCAAGGCTCAAATGGCAGCACCTTTAGTTGGAAAACTGGCATTATTTTCGAAAAATTGGCATATTGTCACCAAAGACAAATGGATCCTGGACATTATAGACAGAGGCTACAGATTCCACTTTCACACCCTTCCAAAAATGAGAGGCATGCCAAACCTGCCACACAATCAAAGTGCAGAGGCACAAAAACAAATTTCAGATCTCATGGACATGAAAGCTGTTCAAGAGGTACCTGCACAAGAATAGGGTCAAGGTTTTTATTCCAGACTATTCCTGGTACCAAGGAAGGGCAAAGATTGGAGACCTATTTTGGACCTATCTATCCTAAACACATTTTTACTCGTGCCAAAATTCAAGATGCTCACATTTGCAGCAGCTTCTTCCCATGCTGGGCAAGGAGTCTTGGCTGGTAACATTGGACCTCAAGGAGGCATACCTGCATGTCCCAATCAGACAAGATTGCAGAAGATACCTCAGATTTCTTGCAGGTTTAACACATTATCAATTCTCTGCAATGCCCTTTGGCTTATCTACTGCGCCCAGAGTGTTCACGAAATGCCTGGCATCAGTAATTGCCTACTGCAGACTTCAAGGGATACAAATATACCCATATATGGACGACTGCCTGATCCAAGCGGACAGCAATCACATACTTCTGAAACATCTGGCGTTTGTAATAATGTTGTTGAATTCTCTGGGATACACAGTCAACCAAAAGAACTCAAGGCTAATACCCTCTCAAACAATAATTTTCCTGGGTGCCAGCTTGGATACCAACACCCAGATGGCCTACCTCACGCCAGAGAAACAAGGGCAACTAACTCAATACTTAAGAAAACTGGCAACATTCACCAGGCTGACTGCAAGGAAGATCCTGCAGGCTCTGGGATTCATGGCATCTTGCATCCTACTAATCCCATGTGCAAAGCTGCATATGTGGAAACTTCAATGGTACCTAAAAAACCTATGGTCTCAACACAGCCACAGTTTGGAAACAATAATACCACTGATTCCATGTCTTCAAAAGGAATTTCTGTGGTGGGCTCAAGCATGCCAAAGAAACACAGGTCTCCCATTCTGCAAGCCTCAAGCAAATCAAGTCATCACAACAGATGCCTCGGACTACGCCTGGGGGGCGCACATGACAGATCGGTGCATTCAGGGCATATGGTCCCAAAAAGAAAAGCACCTACACATCAATCAAAAGGAAATGCTAGCAGTAATAAATGCTATTATAGCTTTCAAAGACCTACTGCATCCAGGCCAGCTATTGATAAGGACAGACAACACCACAGTAATGTGGTACATAAACAAACAGGGAGGAACCCATTCATACCCCTTATGCAGGCTAGCCATGTCTCTTTGGAACATGGCTCTGGAATTACAAATCGAACTTCAAGCACAGTACCTGCCAGGCAAGGAAAACACACTGGCAGACAACCTAAGCAGAAATATGACAGACCCACACGAATGGAAGTTGCATCCTCAAGTTTTTACAAAGATAATTCAAGCATGGGGAAGGCCAGGCATAGATCTCTTTGCCTCCCACAGAAATCACCAATTGGCAAAATTCTGCTCAAGGACCTTTCATCCACAGGCCTGGAAAGTGGACGCACTCTCTTTCAGTTGGACAACAATGACAGTTTATGCCTTTCCACCTCTTCCTCTGCTGCCCAAAGTTCTATTAAAAACCAGAGCAGACAGACCAAAAATGATTCTCATTGCTCCAGACTGGCCAAGACAACACTGGTACCCACTCCTGAGGAGCCTGACGCATTCCCCACCATGGATCCTGCCTCTAATGCCTCTTCTACTGACTCAGCACAACTTCAAAACTCTTCACAGTCAGCTGAAAACACTCAATCTAGCAGCATGGAAGATTCCTTAAAATCACAACAGACCCTACTCTCCAAGGAGGTGCAGGACGTCATCTTGGAGGCCAGAAGACCTTCTACTAGAAAAGCCTACTCCGCAAAATGGAAACGTTTTTGTGCCTGGAATGAGAAAAAGGGCCAGAATCCTGGAATACTGAATTTACCTCAAATATTACAGTACCTAGCTGAGTTGCTAAGTAGTGGACTTTCATTCTCCTCCATCAAAATCCATGCCTCAGCCATTTCTGCAGAATACAACACTGATCCTCCTTTATTCTCTCACCCCCTCTTAAGACAATTCCTCAGAGGGGCTAAGAATATAAAACCCCCAAGGAAACAACCAGTACCTGCTTGGGACCTCAATTTCATTCTAGAAAAACTGACCTTGCCTCCTTTTGAGCCAGCTGCTTCAACAGAACTGCAATATTTGTCCTGGAAAACAACCTTCCTGCTGGCTATCACCTCAGCTCGCAGGGTTTCGGAACTACAAGCCCTCATGGCTGTGCAGCCTTTCATCATTTTCCATCAGGACAGAGTTTCCTTACAAACCAATCCTTCCTTTATGCCAAAGGTAGTATCCAGGGTAGCCTTGAATCAGGCTATCCACTTACCTACCTTTTACCCTAATCCTCAAAACAAAGGGGAGAGACTACTACATTCCTTGGACATTCACAGGCAGCTACGTTATTATTTGAACAGAACAAAGCCTTTCAGAAAATCAGAGCAACTCTTTGTGTCCTATGCTACAGGAGCTCAAGGGAAGCCTATTTCCAAACAGACAATCTCAAAATGGATAGCCCACTGCATACGCTTTTGTTACTCTTTTCATGGTAAAACTGTACCTGCAGGCATCAGATCTCACTCCACAAGGGCCACAGCTACCTCTTCAGCTTTCCTCAGGGGGGTTCCTACCAAAGATATTTTGGAAGCTGCCACTTGGAGTTCTGTACATACTTTCTCCAAGCACTATCACCTACCATTATACTCCAAATTTAGAGCAGGCTTTGCCACTGCAGTCTTGCAGGGCATCCTAGCTCCTCCGAGTTCCACCTAGTGCCTACCACCCCTTTTTTAGATTTGGGATTCTACCCATCTGTTATGACTGCAGCTGTATGCACGATGAACATATTACAGTTTTGTACCTACCATAAATGTAGATGTTTGAGTGCTAATACAGCTGCAGTCCAGGTTTCCCTCCCTCCTTCCCCTCTTGGGACAGGCCTAATGGCTAACACCTCCTCATACAACCTGATTTTATGGTGTATTTGCTTGCAACTACTGTTTTTTGATTATATTGTATTTCATTAAATTTATGTATTGCCTTCCTTCTGGGGGCACCTGACATCTGGGGCAAGAAAAACTGAAGAAAATGGCGTCGGCTGGCTCTTTTATACCCGTCGCACTGACGTCAGGGAAGAAGCGACGACAACCGACGCCGGACCTAGACTTTGAAATTCGGCCGACCGAGGACCCGCCTGCCGGCAGGAAAACCCATCTGTTATGACTGCAGCTGTATTAGCACTCGAACATCTACATTTATGGTAGGTACAAAACTGTACTTTTCATTGCTCATCTATTTCAGCGTGTCTGCCCATAACTCCTCTTTTAATGCAGTCTTATGGCAAATTGTTTTTGAAAGGGGGTTTACTTAAGATACTGGTGGCCCCTCCTTGGGATGTTAATTTTGTGTTAGAGAAGTAATATTTGAACCAGCTAGTCTGGCTGACTTGAGGTTCTTAACATGGCATTTGGTTTTCATTGTTCTAGCCTCTGCAAGAAGGGTACCTGAGTTGCAAACTCTTATGGTTGGTCACCCTAACTCATTTTTCCAAAGTACAGGGTTTTCTTGAATTATTCCTTCTACGCCTAAAGTAGTTTAAGGGTTTTACTTCAAGCCAAACTGTCCATATCCCCATTTTCTTTCATGAACTTTAAAATGAGAGGATATCCATACCTTGCATACCCACAGAAAACTCTAGTACTGTCTTAAGAGAACAAAATCTTTCAGAGTTTTGGATAAATTGTTGACTGCTTGTGAAGTGAAGAAGGGATAATCTGTGTCAAAGCAGACTATTTCCAAATGTTTGTCTAAGGCTATTGCCTTTTGCTGTGCTAACCACAGCAAAACTTCCAGGTAGGTTTGAGGCCCTTTCCACCATGGTCTTGGTTAGAGTTGCAGTCTAGAAATATTCTAGAAGCTGCTACTTAGCCGCTATATGTAGTTTTTCAGAGAGTTTTAAGCTTGATTCATTCTCTAGTTCTGGATGGGGCTTTGCAGTGACCATTCTATAGTTCTGGATGGGGCTTTGCAGTGACCATTCTCCAGGTTCTCCTGCAGTGTTTTTCCATCTCTCAGATGTAGTAAGCCAAGGTAGTCTAGCCATATACCTAAGGCTACCGCAGCAGTGATCAGTATGATGGACGTAATGCCGTTTTGTAAGTACATTTTACCATAAAACTAGATGTTGGAAGGATTGCCACTGCAGTAGTCACTCCCTACTATCCATCCCTTGTGTTTTGGTGTGGTTAGTCATTTTTTTTGTTTTCCTCGCATTGTCCTTTCAAGGCTCAGACTCCCTATCTTGTTTCCAGGAAATCAAAGAAAGGCTTGACACCCAAAGTTTTCTTTTGGTCAGTGTAGCTCGAGCTGCTTGACAGTTTGTGTATGAAAAGTGCTTTGAAGTTTTGGAAGATAGCTCGCTGTCAGATCCTTGGCAGAATATAAGCCATGTTGCTAGGGCTACTGCAGCAGTGATCATTTGAACATCTTTTCTTATGATAAATTTACTTACACAACTTATTTCTTTTCTGATTACTTGCCATTGTGTTAACAAATTAAAATACCTTAATTTTGTTTAGTTGTCAGAACAGAGGATATCTTACTGTTGTATGGCTTGAAAGACAGCAGTGTTATCTGTATTGTTTGTCCTTATGGTAAAAAAAAAAAGTATTGAGGAGCGAACAAGATTGGAGGATGTCTTCTATGGGATTAAGATTTGAAGAACACTCAGAGCCTTCAACAGGAATCAGAAAGGTACCAAATCCCTCTGGTTTAAGAAATCCATGCCAACCCTTTGATAGCTCCTCAGAGCCAGCTGTGGTAATAGAGGTCCCTTAAATGAATGCTTATCTCAGTCATGGTCTGCAGGGATCTGTGTGAAGTCATTGAATGAGAAATATATCAAGCTCCTCTTCATCGAACTTAAAATGTTGCACATTATCTTTCAGTCATGGAATAATTTGCCCAGAGAATGGAGTTGGTTGGCCAGCATTAGAAAATTTGATGTTTTCTCCACTGTAGTGTGATCTTGGAGGTGGTATATACGTGAAGTGGGGGGGGGGCATGGCCACCCACCTGGGTGGGTTTGATATACTGTAGTGTGTGGTCCTGTATGAATGTCGGTCCACTGTCCCTTTTCCCTGGGTAAAATATTTGATGATTGAATGTTCATTGATAACATTCAATATTTTAAGCTCAATGAAGAGAGGTTCGATGGATTCCTCATTAGATGACTGACCGTAGACCCGGCCTGCAGAACCAGGGATGCTGTGAGTCCTTTGAGAAACAAAACCAGCACTCTTGAAGGCTTGCCTGACTTTCCATTTCTAGAAGCAGTTGGATGCACTTATCACTGCATCTTGCTGTCTGTTTTTAGGACAAGTTGGTGCAAAAGATTATATCTAGAGGCTGTAACATACCATTTTTACCATAAGCTGTCAGAGCAAAGGATGCTGGTATTGAATGTTCCACTGTAAATTGAAGTGGGGCATTCATGAAGTAACCATTTTTCAAAAAAAAAAAAAAAAGAGCCCTCCAGGTGGTCCCACTAGGCCACAGAATGTCAGAATTCTACTCAATATCCCTTCAGTTGCAAAAAAGAACAAAGACCTCATGCCAGTTTTAGATGTCAGTGGCCTAAATAAATATGTAAAGAAGACCCCCTTCAGAATGGTCAGTGTCAGTGATTTTGCCCTGTCTCAAGGGAAGTGACTGGATGTTTGATAGACCTTCAGGGATGCCTGCCTCCACATAAATATTTCAAGAGAGTCCAGAAGGTTTCTGAACTCTCAGCTAGGAGACGATCATTACGAGTTCAGAGCCTAGCCATTCAGTCTCATCACAGCTCCCTAGGTTGTTAACCAAGTGCATAGTAAGTCGTAACCAGACTGTGACTTAAAGGGGTATGCATTTTTTCCTCATGTTGATTATTGGCTCTTTGCTGGAACAACCAAAGAATCAATTGCTCTCAGCCTGAGACTACTTTTTACAGTTTTGCTTATCTTTAGGCATCTCTGTAAGCTATTAAGTCATAGCTACTGCTTCAGCCGTCACAACAGATCACTTTGATCAGATTGCATTTGGATACAACCTCATACCACTTGTCTGTCACCCCAGAAAGATCATCCCACCACTCAGGTGAAATCCTGGATCTATCTCACATGACTGAAAACTCAAAATACTGAATTTCATGTGACTGAGACAATACCTAATTTTCAAAGTACTGAAAACTCATTTGACTGAGTCTCATTATACTGAAAGCTTACAATGCTGAATTTCAAAATACTGAATTTTAAGCCATAGACATGCACACTTACAGCAAGGACGAACTCTTTCCAAAACATTACTTAGCCTCTTAACAGAAACCGGACGATATAAAACCAAACTAGGTAGAGGCCTATGCCCCCACACCCCTCCAACTATACATACTAATTCCAGGATTGCAGTACAGTGGGGAAAAGGACATGTACTTTTTACTTGACTTACAGTACTGTACACACTGCCACTACTGCAGCGAGAGCACGAAACATCCACCATATTACTTTAGATACTTCCCATAAAAATGTACAGACATACCCATATTTGTAAATACTACAACACTACTGTCTACATTACTATTGGTATTCTGACAGTCGTCACTTTAAGTCACAGTCATGTTTTTTTTTTTTTTTTATCACAAGCAAGTCACAGGTGAAGGGAAGCAGTCATCACATCTGTGGCTTAAAATTCAGTATTTTGAAATTCAGCATTGTAAGCTTTCAGTATAATGAGACTCAGTCAAATGAGATTTCAGTGTTTTGAAAATTGGGTATCGTGGTCTCAGTCAAATCAAATTCAGTATTTTGAGTTTTCAGTCATGTAGTAGACCCGAAATCCTGCATCGCCAATCCCCTTCAACGATGTTGATTCCCAGAGCTGTAGGTCTCATGGTGACCTCCATGCTCATAGTACAGTATGGCAAGTTTTGTCTGAGGATACTGCAAAGGATGTATTTCACACAATGGTTTCATCGAACAGGCTCCTTTCATGTTTAATACACTTATCTCAACCTTGTATTAACCAGTTCAACTGAGTGTTTAATTCCCCAGTAATTTGCATAGGAAAGCCATAAGTAATGCTTTCCCTTTCAGCTGTAGTGGCCATGGACACATCTTCCTTGGGGTGTGGTGTGGCATATCAAGAGGAGGATAGTCTTAGGCGTTTATAAACTGTCAGAAACCTCTCTTCACATCACTGTCCTCTAGTTGAAAGTGGTTTTCCTGGAATTGCAGAAATTTCAGAACCTACTGCCTCCAGGAGTGATAACTTTATAATCACGCGTGTCAGTAGGATGTTACATCAAGCAGTTGAGAACAATGTCCTAGTATCTCTGCAGAGAGACCGTAGGAATGTGTCATTAAAGATTAGATTTGGATTTCTTTCTGGTAGCATCACATACACCAGGGTAGAATCAGATGGCTAGCAGACAAGCTCAGCAGGTCTATCCTGATGCTTCATAAGTGGTTGTTGAATCCTTTAGTGGCTCAACAGATTTTAAGCCACTTGGGACAAACTTGCTGTGACTTTTTCACCCACTAATGTCAAATGCAGGAGCTAGTTTGCCTTAATTCCCAGAGAATTTCAGTAACTAGTGGACAATCTTAGACCAGTGCTGGTGAACCTTTTGGGTTTAGAGTGTCAAAAAATTGGAAAATGTCTAACTTGTCCCTGCTTGCGTATCACCCCCCCCCCCCCCAAATAAATGAAACGGCACAGCTCTCAGTACATCAGGGATAAATCTCAACAGAATCAGAGACAAATCTAGAAATGAGACATGGACAGTTTAAAATTACTAATACTATTAATATGAGACACTGACAGAAAAAATAAATTAATACACATTTTCTGAAATAAAAATTATTCATTCAATCTAATTATTGTAATTGCGTGTAAAAAGTTGCCAGTTTTAGCAGAGCAGTTGAGAGGAATGTAAAAGAGCATACACATAGAAATGCAGACTACTTGCCTTTTGCAGAAGTGTAACCACAGAGAAAAACAATAACATCTGCCCTTTGCAGATGCTGTCGAGAAAGTATACTGAAATACTCTGAGGTTAATAACTTCATTACCTCTGCAGCAGTGTTGACCTGGCACAAAATAATTCAATGCACTTCACACAAACAAATACAAAAGCAGTTTCTTTGGTAACTCGGGTGTTGGTGAACGCTGGTGTCTCACCCAAAATGTCGTGGCATGTCACCTTTGACACGCATGTCATAGGTTCACCAGCACTGATCTAGATGTCAGTACCCCCTCCCCCAGCCTCCATTATGCCTTTCCAGCTCTTCAACCCAAAAATGAGGTATTCCTCTTTGCTGAATACTTCCCAGACAGATCTAGTATCCCTTGCTCGTACCTCACTTGAAGACCGCATGTCTTGTAGATCCACAGCCAGATCTTTCTCACACCCATCCAGACAGCCTCACCTTCATCTTCAGTCTGAAGCTAATCTTATGGTTTCTCCAATTCCAATAATGGCCAGGCATCACTCCTTATCAATGCAAGTGGTCAGCGTTTTATCCCCCTTTCAGAAGCAATCTATTCTTAAGATGTATAGGAGTAAATAAATGCACTTATCCTCCTGGCCCAGTGAGGGATGGATCATTATTTCACTTCTGTACTAGAGGTGGTACAGTTTTTTCCTTATACAATTTAGAATTCAGCTACTCTCCAAGATAGATTTTTAAGGCAAATTAAAAACCTCAAAAATAACTCCACTTATAAAAGGGATTTCCATAACTGTACAGATGTTGAGGACAGTAAAACATGCAATTTAAAGAGTTACACACTGAGTTCACCCTTGCCCCACTTGGGCTTACTCTGCTTCCCTACCCTCTTCTCCATTCCCACCCCAACCCTCTTACCCTACGTTCATACGTAGCATAACACCCTTTCAACTTTCCCACCAGTTGGTGTATTCCCATCACTCAATCTCTCCAGACATCAACCAAGTAAAACTACTTTCTCAAACGTTACAAACAGTCCTTTCACTATTCTCATACTAATTCTCTCCTCTTAACACAGAATGCTTGTACCCAATGTAATTGAAAGCTTAACATTACCGCATCTAACATTCTTAACAAAAGCTCAAACCAGCTACTACATGATCTCTCCCACAAACCCTATAGCTGACCATTCTTTTATGCTTCATGCTTTCACACCATATCACATGAACTTTACCATTCCACACTTCCCAATGATTTCTCCTGAAAATATCAATGTAACACTGTATCCAACACAAACTCCCTCAAATATCTAAGCAACTCCTTCCCTCCCCTCTAGCAGACAAAACGATCCAAAGAAGTGGCTCATCTCCCAGTACTACATATATAATTTCTTATTTCTCTGTGGGGACATGCACCCCAACC
This sequence comes from Protopterus annectens, assembly GCF_019279795.1. Taxonomy (NCBI): domain Eukaryota; kingdom Metazoa; phylum Chordata; order Ceratodontiformes; family Protopteridae; genus Protopterus; species Protopterus annectens. Next base: position 25,067,083 of record NC_056738.1, on the reverse strand, counting down.
TTGGACCTAACAGTTAACACTTTGTAGTCCCACCATCACAAGTAATCATAACTGCACACTGCTCCCTTCCCAAATAGACAGTCTAGTGTATTTCTAAATACAAATGTTAAAAGTTTTACCAATATGGTGCCAGATGCATGCATGTAAGGCACAGTACTTCCCAGGTATATTGATAGCCACAGAAACCTGGCTGACAACTCAAGCATCAGACTAACAAATACTGCCTCCCTTCGCTATAGTATTCCAAGACCGGATAGACTGGGGCGGGGGGAGAAAGAAGAGTAGTAACCATAATCTCCAGACATTAGCCATAACTCTGTATACAAATACTATTACCAGCTTTCAAAAAACATAACTGCTTATCTCCTTCATTAGCATAAAGGACCAAAAATTTTATATTGCACCTGTTTATATTCCCCCTGGCAGTAACATAATAGTTAAAGATGTCCTGTGCTGGTTTGCCATTACTGTCCTTTAAGAAACCATTGTATTAGGAGATGTTAATATTGACTGGCAGCTTGTTAACTTGGGTACAGCACCCAGCACAATAAAACTCTTTTGTTTACAAGTCATTAACACTCCCACTTGAATAGATAAATGAAGCGATAAAAAGTCAGTACTTGAATGTATACCAACCAGTAATCAGAACAGTGTTAAGCACCTCTGGCTGCTGACTTGGTATTATAAGCGACCACCTGCCTACATGTCCCCTTTGACATTATAACAGCTTAAACAAAAACATAATTTATAATCACATATGCAATATGGCTTCTTTTGATAAAGATACATTGATTAACACTGTAAAGAAAAAAATGTAACCACGTTCCTCTTAACTCTTCCAGTGGGCAATGCAGTCTCATTGTTACTTCCACCTTACTAAATGCAGTCTCATTATGTTAATTCCACTGTACTAAAATACAACCCTCACTTAAGACAGAGTCAAATTCAACCCTGATCCATAGATAAAAGAAGCATCTTATACCAGAAAACATGGGCAGTACAAAACACTCAAATGTCACATAAAATCTGATTAACTTGCCACTACTATAACCTCCAGCAAAGACATCTTATTCACAGACTTTTCTGGAAATCTTTTAATAAGCTATTTCAACCAGGTCATTTTAGCAGACAGTCCAAAAACTTACAACAGGTCAGAATCAGTAGCCAATCAATTTAACTCATTTAATTCAGTCTTGTACTCAGGAAAAACAATTCCAGTCTTAATCTCCTAAAAATTCCAGAAACCCCAAAACACCCTATTCAACTGCCAACCCATCACAACCTTCATTATTAAAAAAACCTCCAAGACTAAAGCCAAAAACCTTTACTGCTGAGAACCTACCAACTGAATGCCTAAGTGTTGCAGCAGAAGCCTTAGCATATCCGTATTCATTCTGTTGAAATGCTCGATCAGTGAAAGCCTTCTCCCCACTCTCTGAAAAATATCTTGTATTGTACCCCTGCATAAAGGCGATACATCTGCACATTTTTCAAACAGATTAGAGACTCTTAGCTGTCCTATCCCCACTTTTTAAGAGCATTGAAAATGTTTAGACATTTCATTTATTACCTAATTAAACACAGTCTTGTCACTAATAAAACTGTTTCAGACCCAAACATTATACCAGTATTGCCCTTTTCAGTTTTACAAACATTGTCAATGAAAGGAGCAAGAGGCTACCCATTGTCTAAGATCTTTGAGCTATCTAGAGCATTTGATAGTCCCACAGCAAAAACTGCTTTAAGAACTTTCCTCCCTAAAGCTTTCCCAATCAGTGTGCTATCCTGCTTCCATATTTATTTCTCAGATGGACAAAGGCAATCAGATGGCAGCAAACATCTTTACTACACATCTCTCTGTGTGCCTTGGGGATCTATCCTAGGCCCACTACTTTTCAATATCTACATTAGTTCACTCCTCAGAGCTTCCAAAGATATCTCTATAATGCAGTATGCAAATGACTCTACCTGTATCTGCTCCATACCAAGTATCACCAGACTCTAGTAAGTTACTCAAGACTTTTTTTCTTCTTCCATTGAAACCTGACTACTGAACTCTTATCTACTTTTCATCCCCATCAGAACCAAGCTCATGCTATTCATTCACAAACATGTTTCAGAAGTAATATGTTATTTTTACTAGTGCTTGTAATAGAAGCACACCTCTATAACTAGTATTTCAAACCAAACTACTTGGTGGTATAATTTAAGAAAACTTTAAATTTGTCCAGTTCACCATGTGACCTCAGGTAAAAGAAAAGTGTCCTATAGATCAAAATACTGCCATACTAAAAATGCTGGAAATAGTTGTGCATTTACACTCATACTGTCCTCATGTTATACATCCCTATGCTTAAAACCTCAAATCATCCCTAAATTGTACACTTCTGTTAAAAAGTGCAAAATTTGCTGCTTATCTGTCCTCCTAGTCTGACTACTGCTTAGCCATGAAAAAACGGGTTCCTATCAGCATTTCGAATGTTGAAAATGCTGAATTTAATTTAATCGAACTGAAATGTTCAAAATCTCAGAAGAGAGAACTGACAGAACATCTATTTCTTTCCCAGGAAAAGAAATCTGTAGGCTGTCATCGGAGTTTGCTATTTCCTCCACTGTGGTGTGGTCTCGGAGTTGGTATATTTACTTATGGGGGATGTGGGGGGCACAGCCCCCCACGTTGGGTGTGTGTGTGTGTGGGTGTGTGGGGCAAAGCCCCCCCACTTCTGTCAGTGTTTAAAGTATTGAAATTTATTTTTTGCACGAAACACTGATTTCTTTCCCTGGGAAAAAAAAATTATGTTTCGTCAAGTTTGCTCTTTTGAGATTTCAAACATTTCAGTTCAATTAAATTGCATTCAGCATTTTCAGCATTCGATATGCTGATATAGGCCCGAAAAAACAATCTCTAGAGCTTCCAAATTAACTTGTATATACACATTTAATAACCACTCACAGCCTACTGCATCAGCCACCCCTACAAAATACATTACACAGCTACTCACCAGCTAGACACTCTAGTTCTAGTAAACAATGTGCCTTCATGTCAGTGAAAGCAAAAAATCCATTCCACTCTGCTTAAAGCATACAGAAAGTTTTCCCTGAGTTTTACTAAGAGCAGCTTAACCAGACTATGTTAATGCCATGCACCAGTCTAACACCAACGTAACATAAAGCATTTTCCTCTTGCAATTTCTTTCTACACTTCTATATTTAATTGCTAATCCTCGTAATCTTTTATTTAAAAGACTCCTGCTGTTGCACTACTGCACTTTCAATGTTGCTCTGCATTTTGTCAGTCAGATGATTTTGTTACATACGTCCACAACCATTTTTTTTTATTAATAGTACTTAATTTACTAGATTTTATGTATTAACATAGTATTCCAGTATCTTACAAACAATTACTGATTTAGTTTTTCTCTTGCATAGTTGCAGCTTGAGTTCAGTCTTGTACGGACTGTTTCCCAAAATTACTTCAGGACATCATATGATCAACTACTGTGACTACCATGTCTTGTGTAATAAACATGCAACTACTATTTCTCCACTATTTGTGGAGTTGTCAGTATGTTTGACCAACTGTTGAAGTATGCTGTGCTTTTATACTGATTTCATCACTTAAATCTTTTGATTTTGTGGAGCTTTTCTCCTTGGGGTATGCAAAACATCCCAGTTTTATTATCCATGCAAACAAATGCATTTAAAAAAAATCATCCTGGATATTAAAATGCCTGCCTGACTCGATGCAAGCTACGTAAGGCCTGAGTGAATGCAAGACGGATATGCATACTGCACAAAACGCATTGTAGCTGAGAACCGAGCCAGAGAATCCCTTGTGTGTTGACAGTACTACTCTGTGCAATGCTGTGCTGAATAAAAGTAGATGCTGACAAGTGAAGACCCCTCTTATTTGTTAGTGTCTTTCGGCTTTTCCTGGTTAGGGGTCGCCACAGCGACAGTAGATTTTTACGTGCTGGCTTGCCGGGCCTAACGCACAACCTTCAACGAAGGAATGCCCATTCACGCATGCCGCCACACAGAAGACGCTCTGAGAATCGAACGGGCAACGTCTAACTGTGAGGTGACAACGCTACCGCAGCACCACCACCACAGTCGGGACAAAATGTGTATAAGGTTTAGTACATTTCTTGATATCGGGATGATTGATATTTTAAGCCTTACCTACCTTGTTCAGGACAAAGTTTCTGGAACTGGCTGTGTTGCTGCTAGCCTACAACAGTTTACTGTCATCAGATGCTTGTCCAAGACTTGGTGTTTGTTCAGAAGGGCAGCTCCTCTCCTCATTTAACAGTTGACAGTTTACATGCCTGCAAGGAAGTTGCAAGAGAACTAGTACTGAATTTACATCATCCATGCCAAATATATTCATAAATGTCTTCATAAATCTACCCTTCTTTGTTAGTTTCCCATCTGGAGCCCCTAGACACATTTTCACTGTTACAAATCAAATTCCAGTCCCCACCTATAAATATTGCTTGCTGAAAGCTGATTATTTTTCCCAGAATTTTCTTAATCTTAATTGTAGCAGTTTGAGGTGGAATATAAATACATGTTAGTGTAATCCTCTTCGTTGTCAGTAGCCCCTTACTAGTACAAATCTACCATTATTATCTTTTTTTTTAAACTTTTTATCACTATTGGAGCTGCTCTTGCAATTAATAAGTATGCCTCTTTTCCTTTGCCCCAGGTATTCTGCTGAATAGCCATCGTGAAAACCTTTCTTAATCAAATTCTCCTGTTCATTTCTTTCCAAGTGTGTCTCCTGTAACAGCTGTTTGCACTCTGTTTTTAATATAGTTCACTAATCTTTTTTGTATTTATCTGAGACCATTGACATTTAAAGGCTGCGGTGGTGGTGCTGCGGTAGCGTTGTCGCCTCACAGTTAGACGTTGCCCGTTCGATTCTCAGTTAAAGCGTCTACTGTGTGTGACGACATGCGTGAATCGGCGTTCCTTCGTTGAAGGTTGTGCGTTAGGCCCGGCAAGCCAGCATGTGAAACTCCACTGCCAATAATTAGCGGACCGGAGTTCCGCTGTGGCGACCCCTGACCGGGAAAAGCCGAAAGACACACACACAGAAAGCATCCTTGTCTTAAAGTTATTATTCACTACTTTTTTGTTAAATGTTTAGTTGCAGCTTTTGTGTTACATGCATACAGTGTTTGGCAGGTTAATCTTTTAAACAGTTTCTTGTCATATCCATTTGAGACTGTCACGTATTACAAACATTTTGTTTTTATTGAAAGCCCTCAAAAAAAAAAAAAAAACACACACACCCCAGTACTCCCTAAAAACTTATTAATGTAACACTCAAAACTATGTGCACTTTTGAAATATTGAAGTTTTGCCCTCTTAATAGGAACAAATGTTCCAAACTTACATTCACACTCGTGGACTGGAGTAAATCTAAAAGAAAGATTATCTGTGCTAAGATGCATGGTACACCTTTGCTTCTACTAAGTGCTTGTCTGGTTTTGTCTCATCTTTATAGCTGTCTCAGCTTGGAAAACACTTGAATGCTTTCAGAGAACAATTTCTGTTTATTAGATAGTCTCCTAGAGACATGAGAACCAGGTAAATTGTTAAGCATACATTTGCTTGCTAGAAAAAAGCCTTATAATATTCAGTATTCATTTTCATTTACTTGCTTTCTCAAAACTTGCTACTAGATCAAGCTAAGGGCCTGAGCAAGAATGAGAAAAAGTGCACTAATTTTTCTTCTGTCATGCCCTTTTAACCAGATAGATTTTTTTTACATTGTAGTGCCTACATTACTTAACTGAACAAGGAGAAAGAGACAAGGGCGAAAGAAAGGGAAAAAAAAAAAAACAGCAGCACCTTTTTACATTAGTATCCCCATCACATTTAAAAATTACTAATAAAAGTTAACTTTATAGCATGCAAAGAAAATAATGCACTGTTAAAATAGTACCATTAAGAAATATTTTTTTACTTGGTTAACTTTCTTCTCTTCCCGTCTCCTAAGTGTTTTTCCAGACATTAATGTCATGAAGTAGGTATATACTTCAGAATCCCCTACAAGTTTGGCAAAGTCAAAAAAATTCCAATATTTCCAGTTTTGCTTGTTCTTTAATGTTTCACAGATATAATTATTGATTTGTAATCCCACATTTGTCAATTTCAAGTTAGTGGTTTTATTCCTGTTCATTTCCATTTGCCAAATCCTGTCTGTGCTTCATTTCTAACGTACTCTTGATTCTTCTAGTCTACACTTTTTTTTTCTTCTCTCAAGCATTTTCCATTGATTGGAAAAGGTTTTAGTGATGTAGTCCCCCTTGTTCTTTATAACCAGAAGAGCAAGAAGCAGAATCTTCTGTTTCACAGCTTACTTGTTGTTGGACACAATTTTGTATTTCATCCTTGCCATGTACTTCATCAAAAAATGATTCTCTCCAAGGGAAAAATATTTTAAGATAGCTCCGTACAGCAATTTGAATCTTATGCCTGTTCTTGACATTCCCTGTATAATAGAATAAATTTGCTTGTTCCTCCTCTGCCTAGTGCACAGTGCATAGTCATTCTCCACAAACACTCTGCTGTCTCCCACTTCTAGCACTTTTGTCCTTCTTTCACAGTTTTGTCAGAATCAACTCCTGCTGGTAAAATTGCATCTTTACTATTAAAGGTCTAGGTTGAGTTCTCATAGCCAGGTTCGAAGCATACACACAATGTGCCCTTTCAATTAACAATTCCTGTTGTAGAATGCATGTCTAGTTGTTTTTGTGCTTTTATAAAATCAGTAGTCTGCTCCTTCCAGATTCTCTGGTACAGCAAAAAGTCTCAGGTTTTCCCTACATGCTTTGTCCTCTAATTCTGTTTTTTGAAACATCTCTTCTTGTATAGTCTCACATTCATCCAGCCTTTTTTATTCATTTTGACCTTTGAGTTTTGCAGTTTTATCATCTCATCTGAATATCTGTTTTAAGTTTCTTCCATTTTTTTCCAGCCTTTTGTTTGAGTTGATATATTCCATCAGTGTTTCGTTTAATCTAATGTCAATTTTCATTCCATCCTCGGCTATTGGGTTTGGATCTAAGATGCTAGTGCAGTTCGGCCACTGTAAAAGTTCATGGCAACTTAGAACTCTCAAGCTTCTCCCTTACTCATAATGCACCCCCCCATTTACCTCATCTCATTTGCCACTGTTTGGTGAAAGATGTGGTGATTTGTGTCTCTAGTTTTGGGTTAGATAAGAACTTGTTTTTTTCTTTATTAAAGCAATATTCTTTTTTTCTTCCTTTTCTTCACATACTCTCGATACTACTGTTAGTATCTTTCTTCCTTTTTTCTCTCCCTTCACCCAAGTTTTTATCAAAGTTCTTTAATACCTTTGTAGGTAGTTTTCTCTCTCTTTCTTCCTGTTTAAAAAAATAAATTTCTATCTGTATTCTTTAAATGTTGTTGTGGTTGAAATAGTTTGTTATCGCTGTTTGTTTTCCCCTTCTAGTAAACATGGCTGAAAAAAAAAGCCCCTGCGGGTTTTAAAAAGTGTGGAAAGTGCGGTCAGAAGATTCCCTTCTGACTCGTGCACAAACACTGTTTATTGCCTTGCCCCCTCCACCTTCAAGAGAGCTGCACAATGTCATGCGTTCATCCCCTGAGCATTAGTGGAATGCAAAAAACAAATTGACTTTAAAGGGGCTTTTACCATCTTCCTTTGGCGATGCCATACCTGGAGAAACCTCTAAAAAGTTGGACATTCCTCTTCAAACTCTTCTGTTTTTTCAAAGACCTCGGAGAAAATTTTGAAAACACCTTCTTCAGATCCTACAGTTTCCTCTCATCCATCTAAGAAGAAAATTAGACTTGTACTCCCCCCCCCCTTCGGATTGGAGAAAAGCCAAAAAGTCTTTTGAATCTGACTGTTTCTTCATATCAGATGTCTGTTTAAGTTATGGATTCTTTGGATATGAAGACATCAGATCCACCAAGACTGCAGGGTGTGCTTCCTAGGACAAGGTACTCCCCATCTCTGGACCCAGTCCCATCAAGAGTACCTTCTCCCTTCCTTTGTAGATCAGATTCTCCTTCAAAACAGTCCTCTTAATCTTCTAGAAGCCTCACTATGGAAGTTGTGAAGAGGGTAGTGAGACAGATCCTTTTAGCACAGAGCCAACCAGTTTTTGCTTCAGCTCCTACACCTTCAGGTCAAGAAGCCCATATATACACAACACCACCTCTAAATCTTCTTCCACTGACTTACTCTGTAGTTTTGGAACCCCTGTATCAGAGTTGTCCAGGCCCATCATCTTCATATCTGAAGATTGGTGTATCTTCAAATCCTAAGCTTGCTCTGAGCTCTTCCATGCAGTCTGATCTGGAGAGTTCTCAGAGCCGATGCTACCCTGTTGGGTCCAAGGTGCTTCAGTTGACTCCAAGGGCTTTGGAGCCATCTCTACACCTTGGAGCTTTGCCAAGGGTTAGTTCACCTCTGACATCTGCCTTGGGACGACTTTCCTTGGGGCAGGGAAGAACCAAGGATCAGAAAACCCTCCTCTCAGATCCAGGTTCCTATCCTCCTCTGGGAAGGTCAGCTTGTTGTACTTGGGAGAGCCCTGTCAGAGACCATGACACAGATGAGTTCTGCATCTACATCACTTTCATCTCTGCATAGAGTGTCAGCAAACCCTCCCACAAGGACAGTCTATACCAAATCCCAAGACACCCAGTTGGGTATTTCCACCCCTTCTGAAAAGATTATCCCACTGAGGAAGACATGCAAGAGGAAGCATCTGGATTCTCCTTTATCTGTCACCAAAGACCCATTTTGAGGAGGGTGAAGGGTCCCCACGGTCACATCCTGTTGATGTCTTTTAGAGACATCCTCTAAATCCTGAAACAGAAAGGTGGCTGGAAGACCAGCAACCCTTAATCAGAGGAACCTATACTCCTGGAGGCATTTGGTACCAGCCCATCTACAATTTGGGCGATTCCACCTGGCAGCGAACTCCTTGAATTGTTTTCGCTGCGGGCATAGAAGGAACCTGAAACTGAGCCCATTCCTAAGTACCCTGGTAAGATTGACCCCTCCAGAAGACGAGCAGTTTTGGTCCAGGAGCCCCCTTTTGATGCCATGGTAGCAGCAGTGACCACCAGAAAGGAACTAGCAGATGAAGTTCCTCTGTTCATCCCCCCTCTCAAGGAGTTGAGGTCAATGGACAGGTTTTGGCCGTGTATCTATGCTTTAGGGAACTTTGCCTTGAGGTTTCTGATCTATTTGACTCCACACGACAGCAGAGGGATCTGATTAAGGAACTCTGATACCCTCTCAGAACAGTGTCTGAGGAAGTGAAGGATTCCACCACCTTGCAGCTGGCAACTCTGCAGTCAATATGGAACTTGTCCATGGGGTTCATTTCCAGTGTGGAAGGAACCTCAAGGGCAGTGTGTTCGGGCGTAACCATTAGGAGACGTGCCTGGATGCGCTTGTGTGATTTTTGTGGTGCCTTTTTAGTCTGTCTGTCACTGCTATTTTTGATGGCATCTGTTTTTGGACCCATAGTAAAAAAAATACGCTGTCTATGTGCGAGAAGGTTGGAGAGACCCTTTTAGCTGTGGTTGTACATTTTCCCACCCCCCAAAGATCCTTTTCTAGGAATCATTGAGGTGGTGGAAAGATGTGGTTGAAGAAATCACAAGGATCTTTCCAGGACACACGTGGAGAGTATTCCCCTAGAGGCAGAGGGGGAAAATCAAATAGTAGATGTTGCCTTCATGGCAGAGGAGACCTGCAACATCAGGAATAGAGAGAATCTTTCTTTGGCAAACCCTTCTATCACTCCTGAGTGAAGGCCCGATTGTCCCCCTCTGGAGGTAATTGAGGGGCATTTGCCCCTGCACCGGAGATCCTGGTTAGAAATGAGATACTTGGGTGTAGTTGATCGTATCCAATGGATGTGTCATTGCATTTTCCCTTCTTCCCAATTCCATGAATATCCCCGATGTTCCACCCATTCAGTGGGGTCAAACAGCCATTCAGATACAAAAGCTGCTAAACAAAAGTCATCCAAGAGGTCTCCTCAGACTGGAAAGGATGTGGAACTTAGTCAAGATTCTTTTTGGTGCCAAAGAAAACAGGCCAGGAGATCTCTGCAGCCTGAACAGATTTTTTCGAAAGACAGTTTCAGATGGTCAGGGTTCAGTCCATTCTTCCATTTTTTGGAAAATGATGACTGATGTGCTCCGTAGATCTCCAGGATGCGTGCTATCATAACTGGCGATCCAGGAAATTCTTAAGCTTCCAGCTAGGTGCCAGTCATTGTCACTTCTTAACACTGCTCTTTGGTGTTTCCATACTTAGATGACTGGCTCATTACTGTTTTGACTTGACCAGGCATCATAGGTTCATAGGTAGTTACTAGGCTATCGGCCCAGGGGCCTAAGTAAGCCTAGCTCAACAAGTTTCCCTGGCTTACGCCACCCAACAAAGTTATTTTCCTGTGCCCCTGTTGAGCAGAGTCACCGAAGTGATCCCCGGGGTGTATTTCCTATTTCCTATTTCCCATCCACGTATCACAATTTTTCTTGAGTGCTAATGCGGAACTTTGCTTGACATAGATGTGTAGCTTGTTCCAGAGTATGGGAAGTTTTTGGGACAGGAATCTATCCCTCCAGCATGTCCTGGTTGTTGTGGTGACAAAGTTTAGGTCCCTAGAGCGTGTAGCTCGGAAGGATTGGTATTTTGTTAGGTGTAGTATGTCCAATAGCTCTGGGTTTGACCTAGCTTTATATGTTAAGCAGACATCACCTCTGAGTAGGTGATATGCTATGGAGTAAAGCTGGAGTTTTTTGAGACAGTCGGTGTAGGGCATCTGTTTGAAGCCAGTAATCCTCTTTGTGAGGTACTTCTGTGGCCTTTCCAGCTGCTGCAGATGCCTTGTGAGGTGAATTCCAAAAGGGGTGTTGTACTTTATAATGGGTCTAATGAGTGTCAAGTAGAGGGGAACAATGACCTCTTTTTTTGTGTGTATTAAAACCCTTTTGTGATGAGGTGTGCCATGTAGGATTTCCTGACTACTGTGGCGATGTGATTATCAAAGGAGAGACTATTGTCCACCTGGGTCCCCAGATCTCTTATCACACATTCTACGTTAAGTACACTGCCACCTGTGTGTTAGTTCATGGGTACAGAGTTTTTACCAAAGGGGATGACAGTGCACTTTTTGGCATTAAGCCTGACGCCATGGCGCTGACACCAGACATCTGCCTCAGTGAGGCCCTTCTGTAGGATGTCTACATAATTTGCGGACTCATCTATGGCTCCTAGTGTGCAGTCGTCTGCAAACTTCGTTAGCTAAAGGCCTTCTCTGTATGCTTGTACGTCAGAGAGGTAGATACCAAACAGGAGACGTCCCAGGACTGAACCCTCTGGTACTCCACTTGTCACTGGTTTGAAGTCATAGGTTCATAGGTAGGTACTAGGCTATTGGCCCTAGGGCCTATATAAGCCTAGCCAAAAAGGTACCCTGGCTTTTGCCACCCAAGAAAATTATTTTCCTGTGCCCCTGAGAGCAGAGCCACAGAAGTAATCCCTGGGGTGAATTTCCTATTTCCCATCCAATCATTAAGATTTTTCTTGACTAGTGCTAATGAGCTCTGTTTGACATAGGTAGTCTGTTCCAGAGTATGGGAAGTCTCTGGGACAGGAATCTATCCCTCCAACATGTTCTGTTTATTATGGTGACAAGGTTTAGGTCCCTAGAGCGTGTAGCTCGGAGGGATTGGGATTTCTTTAAGTGGAGCATGTCCAACAGTTCTGGGTTTGACATAGCTTTGTATGTTAGGCAGAGATCTCCTTTGAGTAGGGGATATGCAACGGAATAAAGCTGGAGTTTTTTGAGATGGTTGGTGTAGTGTAGGGCATCTGTTTGAGGCCAGTAATCCTCTTTGTGAGGTATTTCTGTGGCTTTTCCAGTTGTTGTAGATGTCTTGTGAGGTACATACCAAAAGGGGTGTTGTACTCTATAATGGGTCTAATGAGTGATGAGTAGAGGGGAACAATAACCTCTTTTTTTTCTGGATGAGAAATCTTTTGTGATGAGGTGAGCCATGTAGAAGGATTTCCTGACCACTGTGGAGATGTGATTATCAAAGGAGAGACTACTGTCCACCTGCGTCCCAAGGTCTCTTATCACACTTTCGGCGCTAAGTAGACTATCACTTATGTGGTAGTTCATGGGTACAGAGTTTTTACCAAAGGGGATGACAATACCCTTTTTGGCACTGAGCTTCAGGCCATGGCTTTGACACCAGGCATCTGTCTCAGTGAGGCCCTTTTTATGTCCACATTGTTAGGAGTTTTGATTATGGCTCCTAGTTTGCAGTCATCTGCAAACTTTGTTAGCCAAAGACCTTCTGTGTTAGCCTGTACTTCAGAGAAGTAGATACCAAACAGGAGAGGACCCAGGATTTGAACCCTGTGGTACTCCACTTGTCACTGGTCTGAAGTCAGATTTGGAGTCTGCTACTTTCACAGTGTGGTTTCTGTCCATGAGCCAGTTGGCAACCCATCTTGTGACATAGGGATTTATACCTAGTTTAGTGAGCTTATCTATAATTCCAGAGTGGGGGATGGTGTTGAAAGCCTTGGCGAGATCTAGATAAGCTTTGTGAACCACCTTACACTCATCTATGGCTTTGGTGACTGCTTTAAATAAGTCAATCAGGTTTAAGAGGCATGATCTTCCTTTTACAAACCAAAACTGGGTAGGGTCCAGAGTTTGGAGATTACCAATGTCTTTGTTTGAGTTCCATGATGATATGTTGCATGGCCTTGCAGACCAGGCTTGTCAGGCTAATGGGGTGGTAGTTCCTGGGGTCTGTCGTGGCTCCCCCTTTGTGGAGTGGGATAACCGTCGCGGTGCACCATTCAGTGGGCACAAAACCTGAGGTGAGGCTATGATTGAACATGGTACTTAGGTAGGGTGCGAGATGTTCTTCGTGTTTCACTGTTGCAGTCATTACATTTGGGTAATCTGCTGACAAGTTGCCCTCAGTCGGCCTGAATATCAAAGTCTTGGGTCCTGCGTCGGTTGCTTTCTCTTCTTCCATGACGTCAGGTCGTCAGGGGTATAAAACAGGCAGCCGACGCCATTTTCTTCAGAAGCTTGATGTTCTTTGTGTTTCACTGTTGCAGTCATTACATTTGAGTTATCCTGCTGGCAGGTTGCCCTCAGCCGGCCTGAATTCCAAAGTCTTGGGTCCTGCATCAGCTGCTGTCGCCCCTTCCCTGATGTCAGGTCGTCAGGAGTATAAAAGTATTAGCCAACGCCATTTTCTTTAGTCATTCTTGGCGCACAATGCCCGAAGCAGAAGCAGTTCGCAAGTGCAGGTCGGCCGACTCCTGAGATTTTCGTGTTCGAGTTTCAGATCCGAAGTCTTCAATAAAACTAAGTACTCCATTGGGGAAACTTTTCTTGCTCCAGACCGATGTCAGAAAAAGTTAATAATTGTATTTCTTTTGGGAAGCAAATACCTCATAAGGATTTTCTTTCTTACTGTATTCCGTGCCTAGACCCTGATCACAACGCTTCTGGTTGTCGGTTTTGTGCTAGATTTAACCAACGCACTATTAAGCGTCAGTATAATTTTGCCTTAAACTATTTTGGACGGCAGTTTAATTATCCAGAAATGTCTTTGGATATCCATCCAACTACCGGAGCTCACAAAAAACGCAAAGAAAAGGAGAGAGATAGACAACCGAGGCCCAAAACCGACAACAAAGTTTCTCCTAAGCCAGTCGCTGGTTCGCCGGTCCTCAGTGAGGCTCTTTCACAGCCCCTGACGCCCGCTACTTTAGAGTCGCAGGCCGCTACCGACTCCTACGTGGAGTCGGCCATGCTGCTGGAAACTCAAGGTATTGGAGCCTCGGATATTATCCCTTCAGATGGGTCCAGAGCCGCTGAGCAGGCACCAGCTTCTGAGGGTGTATTCAGACCTAAACATCTTTACATCAAACCGACTTCAGCTTCAAAGGCAAAGACTAAAGCACCTTCCAAAGCAAAGAAACAAACTCAAGAGCCACGTTGTCAGGCCTCTATGCCCAAAAAACAAATGCTCAAAATGGCTGAAGACTTGATTACCTTGATCAGGGGTTCCCATCTCCCTCCTGATAAGAGGCCTAGGCAAGAGACTGACTATGAATCTTCAGATCAGGTTTCCATTTCCTCTGATTCCTCTTCTGAGCAGGAATATTCTCTTCCCCCCTATGAGGATTCTGATGCTGAAGAATCTATACTTTCAGCTTCTTCTCCAGAGGACTATTCTTTTGGGGGAAACCTTACATACCATGAGGGAGCATTTCCACTGGGAGAGCCAAGATTTTTCAGAATCTAAAAAGAGGCTCAGGGATTTCCTATTACTTCCTCAACACAAGCCACTAGCCATCCCACCTGTGTTAGACATTGTAGATGATGTGTTTTCGGAGTCTAGTCTTACCCCTGACTCCTTACCTCCAGCTTGTTAAGCCTGACAGATATTACAGAGTTCCTGACTCTCATAAATTCCTTTTTAAAAACCCTGCTGCAGACTGAGAAACTATTTCTCAGTGTCCCAAAGGAGTTAAGGCTTCCGCTGCAAAAAACCCTACCCCCTCTGACAGAGATTCTAGGGCACTGGATAGATGGGAAAAAAAGGTTTACACATCTGCTACCTTGGCTATAAGGGCCTTAAACTGTCAGTTTCATATGCTCAAATATCAGCAACATGTCATGGCATTGCTTAAACAGAAAATGTTCAACTCCGAATGTGCAGAAAACAAGGAAATGCAGGATTTATTGCATGCAGCTGAACAAGTTGGAAAGCATACTTTGCAATGTGGTTTTGATTCTTTAGCGGCCTCCTGCAGGGCTGCAGTTACAGCTTATGTAATTAGGAGGCATGCTTGGTTAAAGGAACAAAATCTGCCTGATCATGTTAAAGTTAAATTATTGGATGCACCTTTACAGCATGATACTTTGTTTGGTGGTAAGGCAGGAGAAGTGTTAAAGAAAACGGACAAAGCTAAATCTATGCAAACGGTCAAGAATTTTTTACAAGTACAGCCTCCTAGGTTTAGTAGACACTGGCCAACAAAGAACTGGTCCTTTCCTACATGAGACAGCCCTCAAAGGGGCAGATCCAGACGCCCTAGAGGAAGACCCCAGGCGCAAGGTTCATACCGCTCAAAGCAATGGGAGGCTTCTACCTACAGAGTTGGAGAAGACAAATCACAACCATACAGGAAACAGTCCCAATGACTTCCCCCTGCCTGCACCAAGCACTTATCTCCTGGTAGCACACTTAGGGGGAAAATTAGCACTTTATTCCCAAAATTGGCACATTATAACCCAGGACAAGTGGGTCCTAAATATCTTGTCACAAGGCTACAAGTTCCATTTCCATACCCTGCCAAAGGCAAACGGCTGGCCAGATCTGCCAAAAAATCAATGGGCAGAGGCACAAAAAGAAGTTTCATCCCTCATGGACATGGGGGGTCATTCAACAAGTACCAGCGCAAGAGCAGGAACAAGGATTTTACTCGACTGTTCTTGGTACCCAGAAAGGACAAGGCCTGGAGGTCAATACTGGACCTATCTATTTTGAACACATTCCTGGATATACCAAAATTCAAGATGTTGACTTTGCAGCAGCTTCTGCCCATGCTGGGCAAGAACGCTTGGCTTGTGACTTTAGACCTAAAAGAGGCATACCTGCATGTCCCAATCAGACAAATATGCAGAAGATACCTCAGATTCAAGGCTGGCTCAATGCATTACCAATTCTCTGCACTGCCCTTTGGCTTGTCTACTGCACCCAGGGTCTTTACAAAGTGCCTGGCACCAGTAATTTCATTCTGCAGACAGAGGAATACAAATATATCCATACTTGGACGACTGTCCAATTCAAGCAGAGAACAAGGACATTCTTCTACAGCATCTGGCGTTTGTGAAAAGACTTCTTACATGCCTAGGGTACACAGTCAATGAAACGAAATCAAAACTAGTACCCTCTTAAGAGATAATATTCCTGGGTGCAAGCTTAAATACAACTGCCCAGATGGCTTATCTCACGCCAGACAAACAAAGGCACTTGACTACTTATTTCATAATGTTGGCAACAAAGGCTCTGTTATCTGCAAGAAAAATTGCACAGGCTTTGGGCTTCATGGCATCCTGCATCCTACTAATTCCATATGCAAGACTGCATATGAGGAAACTTCAATGGTACCTAAAAAGTGTTTGGTCTCAACATTGCCACAGCCTGGAAACTGATTACTCTCATTCCCTGCCTGCAACAGGAGATTCGATGGTGGGCAAAGGCTTGTCACCAAAACAAGGGACAGCCATTCACATAACCCCCAGCCAGGCAGACACTAACAATGCGTGCATCAGATTATGCCTGGGGGGCCCACATGGCAGGAAGATGCATTCAGGGCACATGGACCTCAAACCAAATGCATCTACATATCAATCAAAAAAAGATGCTAGCATTTCAAAATGCCCTGACAGCCTTCAAGGACCTACTTCATCCAGGACAACTACTGATAGACAGACAACACCATGGTCATGTGGTATATAAACAAGCAGGGGGGGCACACATTTTTACCCCCTTTGCAGACTAGCCATGACTTTGTGGGACACATCATTGACTTACCAAGTATATCTGCAGGCACAATTCCTGCCAGGAAGGAAAAATACTCTGGCAGATGTACTAAGCAGAAACCTCATGGATCCCCACGAGTGGCACCTGGATCCACAAGTCTTCAGCATGATGACAAGGAAATGGGGATGGCCTGATATAGATCTATTTGCCTCCCCTCACAACTACCAACTAAAAAGATTCTGCACAAGGATTTATCACAGACAAGCAGGGAAAGTGGATGCCCTATCTTTCAGCTGGAAAAACCTATCCGTATATGCATTTCCCCCTCTGCCTCTCCTCCCCAAGGTACTCCTAAAGGTCAGACAGGAGAAGCCAAAGATGATACTGATTGCCCCAGACTGGCCTCACCAGCACTGGTATCCAATATTAAGGAGCTTTTCTCAATGCCCAGCTTGGACCTTACCTCAAATACCTCATCTGCTGTCCCAGAAAAACAGTCAGATCCTGCACAGCCAACTCAGAACTTTAAACCTGACAGCATGGCAAATAATGTAGTCATACACAACACACCTCTCAGTAAAGCTGTGATGGATGTTGTTTTGGAAGCCAGAAGGCCTAATACTAGAAAATATTATGCTGGAAAATGGAAGAGATTCTGTGCTTTGAACCAGGCACAAGGAACTGATACAAGTGTGCCAAATGTTCCTCAGATTTTGCAATACTTAACTGAAATGCTGGACAAAGGCCTATCTTTTTCATCTATTAAAATTCATGCTTCTGCCATTTCGGCTCATTACAATGTAGAGCCACCAATCTTTTATCATTCCTTATTAAAGCAGTACCTCAGAGGAGCCAAAAATTTAAGACCTCCAAGGAGATCACCAATGCCTGCATGGGACCTCAACTATGTCTTGGAAAAACTCACCCAACCTCCTTTTGAGCTAGCTGCTACTACTGATATAAAGTTTTTTATCTTGGAAAACAGCTTTGCTCCTAGCAATAACTTCTGCAAGACGAGTTTCAGAGCTACAGGCACTCATGGCTGTGGAACCTTTTATAATTTTTTATCCAGGGTCTCTCTGAGGACAAACCCAACTTTTATTCTTAAGGTGGTGTTCAGTGTGGCTCTCAACCAAGCTTATTCACCTGCCAACCTTTTATCCAAATCCACAGAACAAGCGGGAGTGAATTCTGCATTCTTTGGACGTGCACAGCTTAGATTCTGCTTGGACAGAACCAAAGTTTTCAGAAAGACAGAGCAATTACTAGTGGCATATGCTGCAGGATCACAAGGAAAGGCCATCTCAAAGCAGACTATTTCAAAGTGGATAGGCCACTGCATTTGTTTCTGCTATGTACACCATGGCAAGCCAGTACCTAAGGGCATTAAGCCACACTCAACCAGAGCTGCAGCCACTTCAGCAGCCTTTCTCAGGAGGGTGCCTACCAAGGACATCTTAGAGGCTGCTACTTGGAGTTCAGTGCACACCTTTACAAAGCACTGTCATCTGCCATTCTACTCTAAATCCAGGGCAGGCTTTGCCACTGCAGTTCTGCAGGGCCACATAGCCGCTACTAATGCTGTTTAGCTCCAGCCACCCAACCTTAGCTTTGGGACTCTACCCAAATGTAATGACTGCAACAGTGAAACACGAAGAACATAGTACAGTTGTGTACACTTATCATAAATGTAGATATTCGAGTGTCTTCACTGTTGCAGTCCAAGTTACCTACCCACCATCCCCCTTTTCTTCTGATGGAACCTATCTTTCCTTCTCTCATTTATACAACCTATGTGGTGTATTTGCTTGTAGATGAAGGTAAAATTTATATTGGTGCATGTAATTATACATATCTAAATTCTGGCAACCGTTTTGCGGGGGCACCTGACATCCAGGGCAAGAAAAACTAAAGAAAATGGCATCTGCTACTACTTTTATTCCCCTGACGACCTGACGTCAGGGAAGGGGCGACAGCAGCCGACCCAAGACTTTGGAATTCAGGCCGGCTGAGGGCAACCTGCTAGCAGGATAACCCAAATGTAATGACTGCAACAGTGAATACACTCTAACATCTATATTTATGGTAAGTGTACACAACTGTATTTTCACAAGTGCCGGTCGGCCGACTCCTGAAATTTTCGCATTCGAGTTTCGGAACCAAAGTCTTCAGTTAAAGCTAAGTACCCCATTGGGGAAACTTTTTCTTGCTCCATACCGATGTCAGTAAAAGTTAATAATTGCATTACTTGTGAGAAGCAAATACCTCATAAGGATTTCCATTTGTACTGTATTCCTTGCCTAGGCCCAGATCATAACGTGCCTTGCTGTTGGTTTTGTGCTAGATTTAACCAACGCACTATTAAGCATCGGTATATCTTTCCTTCAAAATATTTTGGAAACAGATTTAACTACCCTGAAATGTCGTCTGATAGCAATCCGACTACCGGAGTTCACAAAAAATGCAAAGTAAAGGATAGAGACAGACCGTCGAGGTCCAAAACCGAAGACTAAGCTTCTCCTAAGCCAGTCGCCATTTCGCTGGTACTCAGTGAGGCGCTTTCGCAGCCCCTGATACCCGCTACTTTCAGGTCGCAGGCCTCTACCGAGACTCAGAGTCCGGCATGCTGTGAGATTCTCAAAGTATTGTACCCGCGGATGTCTCTCCTTCAGATGGGTCCGGAGCCGCTGAGCAGGAACCGGCTGCTGAGGGTGTCTTCAGGCCTCAGCATTTCTATATAAAACCGATGTCCGCTTCAAAAACGAAGACAAAAGCAACTTCTAAGGCTAAAAAAAGATGCATGAGCCACGTGCTTAGGCCTCTATGCCAAGAAACAGATTATCAAAATGGCTGAAGACTTAATTACCTTGATCAGGGGTTCTCTGAATCAAAAAAGAGGCTTAGGGATTTCCTTCTTCTCCCTCAACATAGGCCTTTGGCCATACCTCCTGTATTAGACATTGTTGATGTGTTTTTGGAATCAAGCATGGCTGCAGATTCCCTACCTCTGGCTCCTAGGAAGCAAGACAGATATTACAGGGTTCCTGACTCCACAAATTTTTATTAAAAAATCCTGCTGCTGACCCTGAAACTATCTCACAGGGTCCCAAAAGTGTAAAGGCCTCAATAGCTAAGAATCCTACCCTTTCTGATAGAGATTCCAGGGTGCTGGATAGATGGGGAAAGAAGGTTTATACGTCTGCAACATTGGCAAATAGGGCCTTAAACTGCCAGTTTCATAGGCTTAAATATCAACAGCATGTTATGGGATTATTGAAACAGAAAATGATGCTGATTTCTGAATGTGCGGAAAATAAATAATTACAGGAATTACTGCATGCAGCAGAACAGGTTGGAAAGCATACTTTGCAATGTGGTTTTGATTCCTTGGAGGCCTCCTGCAGGGTTGCAGTTACTGGATCTGTGATTAGAAGGCATGCCTGGCTCAGAGAGCAAAATCTGCCCAATCATGTTAAAGATAAATTGTTGGTTGCACCTTTACAACATGATACTCAGTTTGGTAATAGGGCAGAAGAGGTTCTAAAGAAAATGGAAGACAAAGCTAAGTCTATGCAAACTGTAAAAGACTTACAAGTGCAGCCACCAAGATTCAGTAGACACTGGCCTACAAAAAATTGGTCCTTTCCTGTTTCCTACAGAGCCTCATGGGGCAAATCCAGGCGCTCAAAAGGCTCTAGATACCAATTACAGGGTTCCTACAGAAATGGGTGCCTCCTACTCCAAATCTGGAGGAAACAAAGCACAACCCTACAGTAAGCAGTCTCAATGACTTCCCTCTGCCCTTAGGGGGAAAACTAGCACTTCATGCTCAAAATTGACAGTTAATAACCCAGACTTAGCTATCTGTAAACTTTACCTTAGCACATGGCTCAGGAACCAAAAGAGGATTTTAATAAAAAATCATACAGTACATAAAGTAATAATAAATGTAAAACATCCAAGCTTTCAAGTCAGTAGTACTAGTACCGGTGTTCAATGAGTCATTTAGGAGTCACGTTACTAAATACTCAAGTAGCAAAATACATTCTAAAAGTATTTTCATACAGTGTTCACTTCACATTAAAATGAGCTATTCCATAATTAGAAGAATAAAAGAATTACACTACTGCCTGTAAGACCAGATTAAAAGCACTTAATCATTTTTATCTAACTTGAGCTTTAGAATCGGATTAGTGTGAGTATTACTTTTGAGGCCTGGTTCTTCAACTGTAAGCTAGGAAATTAATCTCCTGGAACTGATTTATGAAGAAATAAGAGAAAAGTTGGAATGCAAATGTGACTTCACTAGTAGGGTCACAGACAGAATTTACATATTCCACAAGGTTCAAAAAACGGGCTAGAATGGTGAAAAACTACACTTCACAGAAGCATGGATATTGAGTTGAAATCAAATGTAATGAGGTTAGATTTCTAGGGTCAGGAACTCTTGTCACTTTTAGTAAATTAAGTTACTGGATAGCAGGTACCCTACTTGAATGACAGCAAAGAAGGAACTAGTAGAGACTGAAAGAATAACAACTAGAACATGTGAAGATAAAACATTGGGAAGAATCCTGCAGCTGTTAAGCAAAAAGTAGTCCAAGCTCAGGCTTTGCAAGGCGTGCTTTCCAGTAATCTGGAGAAAAAAAGTGCTCAAAGCTGATTACAGTAAATGAAACACCGAAAGAGTATATCAACTCAATTAACAAAAGGCTGGAAAAGTGGAAGAAGCTTTAACAGATATTCAGATGAGGTGATGAAACTTCAAAAATCAGAGGTTGAAATGAAGAAAGGGCTGTCTTGGCTGAGACTGATAAAAAAGAGATATTTCAAAAATAGAATTAGGGGACAGAGCACATCTTATCTTATATTTTCTGCTATTCCAGAGAAACTATAAGGAACAGACTGTTAATTTTATGAAGATACAAGCAACTGAACTGGTATTCACAGCAGGGCCTTTTAATTGAAAGGGCACATTGTGTGTATATTCCAAACCGAGCCAAGACCTGTATTAGTAAAGATGCAATCCTTCTATCAGAATTCATCCTAATGAAACAGTGGCAAAACGGCAAAGTAATAAAAGATGGAGACAATAGAGTGTTTGTGGAAAATGATTATTCACTTTACACCAGGCAGGAAAGAAATTTATTCCAGCATCAAGTTTTAGGTGTGCGATTCACGATGGTCTATCTAGTTGTCTTCAGAATAATTTTTTCCAGGAGGATCAAAACTACTTTTTGATGCAGAAGAGGCTAAGGAGGAAATACAAACGTTTGCCCAATAAAAAGTGAGCAATCAAGGGGGCTCTTCTTCTGATGGTAACTCTCACTGAGACTTTGCTAGTGAAACCTTATCCAGTGTTCCAAAGGAAAAGGTTTGAGACTGAGAAAAACAAAACTTGAACCACAGTCTGGAGTTGGGAGATGGGGGTGAATAGGAAGCAGAACAGCAACACGGAATTTAGTGAATAAATGTGCGATAAAGCTGAGATAAAGCATCAGTCACATTAGTGCAGTATGGCTTTGCAAGAAAAAGTGGCCAAGATAGATTGAACTTATGATGACTTAATTAAACTTGTGGGTGAACAGTAAAGTATATACCCTACTTTTTCATTAATGTTTAGAAAGACACTAAAAGGGAGAAAAGTAACTGTTAGTATAAAGTAGTTTGTTCTTAGTATTTGTTTAATCCTATACCAAAACAGTGGTGGCAGGACAAAAATTCTAAAACTATGTTTGCCCCCAGTGTTACCACTTCAGAATCACTTAACTACAACACCAAACTGGTACCAACAAGTACCAAGTGAAACACGAAGGTAAAGCTTAAGCACACAGGGATAAATTGACTCAGACTGATAAACATGCTAGTTATTTTATTTCCTTCCACAAATGGATACAAAAAAATTACATTTAAGCACTTTTGTCCTTGTACCATAAAGGGCTTTATCAGAACTAAAAAACCAAGTGTGATAGTACATATAGGTAAAAGACATAATTAAAAACTGAATTGAATTTAATTAAAACAGTACACTCATTAAAACAGTTGAAGGATGTACTAATATGCATCTGTATATATCTATATCTAATCCATCTATATATATATATATATATATATATATATATATATCAAAGCATAATCTTAAACCCCAATACTAGCAATTAAGTATTGAATAAATACACTATAAATATACTAGAAACAAAAAATGGTTGTAACAACAACAACTATGAATTTCTGTACTTTGGCAGACCTAAGTTCCAACACTGATGCAATTGAAATTAATTAATTTAAACCTGGTTCTTCATTAACTTTCATGGACAGTTGCTAGAACAGTTCTCTATTATTTACCCATTGACCTCCAGTGAGGTCTTTTCTAAGTTGTTCAAGAACATAAAACTTAAAATTGTCCATTCACATATGGTCTTAGATGTTTTGCTAAAGCATTAGTATCATTTTTAGAAATGTCATATACATGTTTACATATATGCTTTTTCAAAGCCCTTTCTGTTTTACCTATACAGAAAGAGCCACAAGTGTCACATACAGCAATGTTAACCACCCCTGTGCTGTTACAATTATAGTACTGGTGTACTTTCATTTGTTTATTTCTAGAGGCTAACTTAATTTTCACTGTTACCTATTTGAGCAATGTTTACAGATGCCACACTTATATGTACCCGTTTTTTTATAGGTTCATAGGTTTTTACTAGACTAATGACCACAAGGGCCTTTTTAAGCCTAGCCATACATCCTAAATCTCTGACAAGTTCTGGTACCCTTGATAAGTATAAGAAGGGGCTTGAGAGAGAAAACATTTACAAGCAGGGGCCTGGGAGATGAACCATTTACAGGTTGCCTGTGTTCATTAGAAGCATAGGTGCCAAACCAGAGATGAATTTACCATTCCCCATCCAGCTGTCCATGTTAAACATGACTTAGGCTAGGGAAAAACTCTGCTTCACATGGATGGGAAGCCTGATGTTCATGTTTCACTGCGGCAGTCCTGACTTGTGGGATTTCCTGCTGTGGAAGCCCTTGGCCTGCTTAACTACCAGAGTAAAAATCTCCCTCCTCCTAAGGCTGGTAGATATCTTATTCTGACGTCAGTTCATTTATAAAGGGAGCCAGCTGATGCCATGACATCAGCCTTTTCTTGCAGTTGGAGCTCGAAGCAGTGTTTCAGCATTTTGGTCTGTCCGCACCAGAGATAAGTCGTCTAAAGCTAAGTACCCTGTTGGGAAACTATTTTTCTTGCTTTAACCCATGTCAGATAAGGTTAATAATTATCTCTGCTGTGGTAAGCAAATCCCACACAGACTTTGATATGTTGTCACCTCCTAGGCTCAGATTATGACGTCCCTATTTGTAGGTTTTGCGCCCGTTTCAATTATAGGACTATCAGGAGTAGGGCCAAAATCATACCTAGGCATTTTAGTTTGCTATCTACCTTGCATTGTCTGATGGCGTCAGCTGGTCGTCCCAAGGTTGAGCTCTGTAAGCTTAGGAACGAAAAGGAAAAAAGAACCAAGCTTAGGAGGACCTTGTATAACAACCGTACACCATTTGCCAGGCCCCCAAGGCTTATTGCTGAGGGAGATGAGGCACTTTCATAACCCCCTTCTGCGACCAAGGTGGTGGCGCAGGTCTCTGTCACATGCCATTGGGTCCCTCAACTAATGCATAGGCCTTTGCTTTTAGTTCATCAATTGGGTCCGGAGTTGCTCAGCAGACCTCTACTTCCAATGCGTGATCTTTAACCAGCGATGTTCCTTCGAGGTGTTAGCCTGCATTGGTTCTTCCTTCCAAAGAGACTGACATCAGGATTGCGGACGTACCTAGGCCCAAGGCCAAAGCCAACTCTAAGAAGGGTTTCCACCTTAGGTCTTATGCTTAGGCCTACCGGCTCCCACACACTAGAATATCATTAAGACCTGGTCAGGTTAGCTGAAGACCTTATCTCATTAGTCAGAGCTAGGCAACCCCTTTTCTAGTCCTTCCCCAGGGAAAAGGAAGAAATATTCAACCCCTGTAGTTTTCTCTGAACCTCCTGATTCAGATGAGGATTCTGACCAGGAGGAGTCTGTCTTTGAGGAGGCACCCTTCCTTACTGCTTTTGCATATTTAGCTTCTAAAGAGAATCTGCCTTCCGCTTCACCACCTGAAGACATCGCTTTTGGGGAAACACTCCATGCCATGAGGGAACCTTAAACACCCATTACACTGCAGCTATGATGCTGTGGAGGCATCTGAGCTGCTCTATCTGGTTCTATAATTAGAACGCATGTTTGGTTTAGGGAACAGACCCTACTAGACCATGTGAAAATCAAACTTCTAGATGTGCCCCTGTTACAGGCTCACTTTCAAAGAGCAATTAATATATTCAAGTTACCTGGATATTCCACAAAATCAAAGAGCAGAGGCCCTTTTTCAGATTCACAACCTGTGTTCATAGGGCTTAGTGAAACCAGTACCAGAACACAAAATAGGGAAGGGGTTCTATTTCAGGTTATACCTGGTTCCCAGAAAGGACGGCTCTTGGCTCCCTTTTCTAGGCCTGTCCACCCTCTGTCAGTCCCTGCTGGTACCAAAATTCATAATGTTGAGTCTTCAAAAACTTCCCATGATAGCCCCTCAGGTCTTAATGGTCACCTTAGACCTAAAAGATGCTTATTTGCTCATTCCTTAGTTTCAGAGCAGGTAAGAGTCACATTCAGTTCTCTCCACTACTCTTTGGCTTGTCTACACTTTCAGGGTCAGGGTCTTCACAAACTGTTTACCTCATGTGATTGCCTTCTGCAGAACAAGATGGATCGAATTTTACCTGTAACTGGACTCCTTCATTCAAGCCACGAGTTGGACAAAGCTCCTCAGGGATCTGGCCTTCACTCAGGACTTCCTCACCTCCTTGGGGTTCACCATGAATCTTCATAGATCCATCCACCAGGATAGTTTTCCTGGGGGCTCTTCTGGATTCCTCCCTTCAAAAGGCCTTCCTCCATATAGAAAAGGTCTGCTTTTCAGCCAAGGAATTCCTCAGAGCATTAAGCTACATGGCATCTTGTGTCCTCTTGATCCCTGTGCCCAGGTTACACATGAGGAAGCTCCAGTTGTACTTCAAGAATCTGTGGTGCCAGCACTCGCAGTCTTTGGAGACAGAAGTTCAGCTGATCCCTTGCCTCAATGAAGAATTTGCAGAAAGAAATTCCAGCTATATTCTGTCACATATCGACTACTCAGAGGTGATCTCTGCCTAATGTACGAGGCCATGTCAAACCCAGAGTTGTTGGACATGCTACACTTAAAGAAATCCCAATCCCACCGAGCCACATGCTCCAGGGATCTTAACCTTGTCATCATGATGAATAGAACATGCTGGAGGGAAAGATTCCTGAACCAGAGACTCCCCATACTCTGGAATAGGCTGCCCATACATGTCAGGCGTTTCAATGGCCCTCTCCAAGAGATACTTGACGACTGGATGAGAGATGGGAAATTCACCCCGGGGATCACATCAGTAGCCCTGCTAGACAGGGGTCCAGGAAAATAAATATTTGTAGGAAGCAGTAGCCAGGGAATTATTATGGCTAGGCTTGTATAGGCCCTAGGGCCAATAGTCTAGTTACCTACCTATGAAGGACACGAGCATGTGCCCAGAACCTGGGTCTCCCCTTCAGATTCACTCCTCAGGGCCAGTCTTTAACCACGGATGCTTCAGAGACAGCCTGGGGGGGGCTCATTTCCAACACCTTCAGTGCCAAGGGAGATCGGAAAATCATGTCAAACACAAGCACATAAATTGGAAAGAAAGGATGGAAGTTCAAAAGGGCCTAGTAGCTTTCAAAGAGCAGTGGAAACCAGGGGTCCTGCTAGTCAAAACTGGCAAAACCACAGTAATGTGGTACACAAACAAGGAGGCGCTCATTTTTACCCTCTTTGTCTACAAGCTGTGTAAGTCTGGGAGATGGCTCACTCACTGGGGTTGCACCTCATGGCACAGTATCTCCAAGGGACTCAAAGCACTCTAGCGGATCATCTCATTGGGAGCTTGATGGATCCCCTTGAGTGGCATCTGAATCAGGAAACATTTCTCAGCATAGTCCTGAAATGGGGATCTTCACAGATAGGCCTCTTTGACACCAAAGAAAATTCTTATCTGCAAGGATTCTGTTCCGGAGCAAACTACCCACAGCCTGGAGGACAGATGCTTTCCTTTCTTTGGAGCCACCTTTTTCTTTATGCATTTTCTCCGCCTGCCTCATCTTCCACAGGTCCTCCTAAAAGTCAGGGAAGAAGGCCCAAGGGTCATTCTGAGAGTCCAAATGGCCTAGGCAGCCCCTGTATTCTCCACTACTAAGTTTAACCAACATCAGTCAGTGGCATCCACGTCTGAGTAGACTTTCTGACTCAGGACAAGGAGAGGTTTTTGCATCCAAACCTACAGACTCTCTAACACTCAGCCTGGATAATTCCCCAACATACTCATCTAATCTGAGTTTACCATAAGCAGACAAGTTCAAAACATTCTCAGAGGCTAGAAGGCCTAGTACTAGGAATTCATATGCAGCCAAGTGGAAAAGTTTCTCCATTTGGTGTCGGCCGCAAGGCCTCAATCCTAACTCAGCCACTATCTCTGCCAGTTTAGATTACCTGGGTACCCTGCTTGACAGAGACCAGCTCTTGTCTTCCATCAAAATTCACACCTCTGAAGTTTCTGCCTACATCCCAGTCATTCCTGCTATCTTCCACCCCCTGATGAAACAATTCCTTTGGGAGTGATTCACATCAGATCTCCAAGGAGACAGTGCACATCTCAATGAGACCTCAGTTTTGTTCTGGAAAAAAATGACCCCCCCCCCCCCTCGAACTGGCAGCTGCCCTTTTAACTGGTAGTCACCTCAGCTAGGAGGGTCTCGGAGCTGCAAGCTGTCATGGCAGTAGAACTATTTATCATATTGTACACAGAGTATCACTCACAACTAACCCATCCTTTATGCCCAAGGTCTTCACGGGCACATACTTGAGTCAAGCTATACACTTGCCCACCTTCTTCCCCAAGCCTCAGAACCAGGGGGAGAGAACCCTTCACTCCTTGGATGTACACAGCTCCACTATTATCTTGAGAGAATTAAATCTTTCAGAAAATCACACCAACTCTGTGTCCTTTAACATTGGCTCTGAAGGGAAATCAGTTTCCAAACAGACACACTTCAAGTGGATCTCTCACTGCATTTCCTTTTGTTAAAGCCATCATGGTAAAAAGCCACCCAAAACTGTCAGGACTCTCTCCTAGGGCCACTGCTACCTCTGCTGCCTTCCTGAAAGGAATACTTATGAAAGACATTTTGGAAGCTGCTACCTGGTCATCTGTGCATACCTTTACCAAACACTACCACTAATCCTTTTCCAAGTGTACAGCAAGATTTGCCACGGTCATCCTGCAGGACATCTTCCTTCCAGCCTCATCTCAGCTTTGGGAATCATCCTACAAGTCAGAATGCGTCCCCATGTCCCTGACTACTGGGTCAATTCTTAAGGGGTGAATTGTCTATGATACTTAACCAGGAGTGGATGACTTCCCGAAGGATACTGTTATGCTTTTCTTGGCGTTTAGTTTGTCCATGGCTCCGATACCAGTTTTTTCTATGTCAGCCCTTCTTGGAGAAAATTTGTCAGTGGGGGATTCAGTGACTGCTCCTAATTTGCAGTCATCTGCAAATTTAGTGAGCCAGAGACTAATGATATTGATCTTGACCTCAGAGAAGTAAATGCCAAAAAGGAGTGGTCCAAGGATTGATCCCTGAGGGACTTCACTTGTGACTGGCATCTTTGTAGAAGTGAACTCCCCATTTTTAACTTCCTGGGCCCTGTGAGCCAGTTGGCTATCCACCGGGTGACATTTGTGTATGTACCTAACCAGTGGAGTTTGTCGACAATGCTTGGGTGGGGTATTTTGTCAGTTACCTTGGCCATATCAAGGTAAGTAGTGTGAACCATTCTGCCCTCATCCATTGCTTTGGTGACTTTCTGTATGAAGTCCACCAGGTTGAGTAGGCATGATCTGTCCTTGATGAAACCAAATTGGGTTGGGTCCAGTGTCTGGAAGTTTACTATATCATTATTGAACATTTCCTGATGATTCTTTGCATACAAGACTAGTGAGGCTTATGGGTTTTTAGTTTCCAGGGTCTGTAGATGGCCCACCTTTGTGTAGAGGGATGACTGTTGCTGTTCTCCATTCATAGGCATGGAGCCTGTTTGGAGGCTACAGTTAAATAGCAATTCCAGAGGGCCTGATCATGTTTCATGTTGTTTAGATGGCATCCTGGGATATTGACTGGGCCCACTGATGCAGTGTTCTTGGTCTTAGAGGGAGGAAAAAAAAAAATGTAGCCATTAAAAAGTTGCGAGAAACTTTACTGATGTTCTGGTGCTTTGGCTCAGAGCCTTCAAAGGAGTAATGAGAGAGCATTAAGGACCTGTTCCCTTGTGATAGCTGGGGGAGTTATATTTGATGGTGTTTCCTGAGTGGAAGGTTGAGGGGTAGAGGGGAAATTTGGAGCTGAATTTGACAGACAGTTGTGGTATATCTTCTAACTTTTTTTAATATCTCCAAATCTTTTGGGTTTATAATACCATGATGGGAATGCACACCATTTCTAAGTCAAAGTAGGTTTAAAGTTGATGAAATTAGTATTGTTTAAATCTTTCACATCAGCCAGAAGTGCTCTTTGCAGCACCTGCAGTGTGCCCAGTAATGATGACTCCTGCAGTTTGTACGGAGTTGCGTGTATTGGTAACATGTCTAAATAAGATTGTAGATTATTTTTATAAGACCCATTGCTCCTACTACTGTTGGTACTATCTGGGTATCTTTCTTCCACATTGCTTTCGTTTCTTCCTCCAGATCTTGATATTTTATGACTTTGTTTCTCTGTATGCAAGACACTGTAGTCACTGGGTGTAGCAATTTCAATTATCAGTGCTACTTTTGTCTTCATTTCATGGACCATTGTATCTGGTTTTCTTGTATCTATCTTTTGAACTGTTGGCAATGGTTGATCTCATGAGATGTAGGCTTCATCATTTTCTGTGTTGCTTTGTGATTAGTTTCCAGTGTTTTCACCCACTTCAATGCCATAATGTTTGCACAATCCCCAGTGTAACAGTCTTGCCACATTATTTTACCTTTCAGTATGCAATCCTGACATTAGTATGTCGCAACCAGCAACAAGGTGTGCGACTGTTTCCAGTTCTGTTTTCCAAAACCTGCATGCGTTTTTCTCCTGCACGTTCAGTGGACTTTGTAAACCAACATGTACGTAGCCCACTGTCTTGGGCCGCGAATATTAACCTTTCATCTTTCGGTTTGAATTTGCCTCTCCTTAACCATTCCTGTGTTCGATCCTGATCAACCTGAGGTTCTTGAAGAAGTTTCTTATACCAGTAAATTTTATATTTATGCATTTTCAACATTTCTTGCCTCCTCATCTGATCCATCACCTTGTATTCTTCTTTTGTTTTTTTGGCACATTCAGTTGCTTTGTGATTATCTACTTCTGGATTGATTTCCATTCCTGCTGGACACAGATATGCTTCTGCTAGACTAAGCAGGGAAGTCATCTTAGAGTTCTTCTCATGTTTCAAAACTTTAATTACATTTGGGTCTTGTGAGGTCAGCAGGTGTGTGCAGTCCCATGATTGCAGATCTGTATACATGTAGTCAATTTCAAGGAGGCCCACTCCCCCTTTGAACGGAGAATATATAATCTTGGTATGCACTAATTTTTATAAATCATTTGGTGAGCATCAAGCATTCTTGTTTTCCTTTCTAACCTGTCCAACACATTTTGAGAGCCAATCAGTGTAACTTCAAAAAAGATCCTCCTGCCCGAAAGGCAATTGCACGGCTCCACAAAATCAGATGCATAAGAAAACAATGATCAATTGTTTCATGAGAACAAATCCGCCTCATCCTAATATATTGGCATTTAGGGATATTTTTGGCTATATGAAGAGGATGAAAGCTGAATGCATGGAGGACAGTATTAAATTGTGGATATTTTCTGAATACCTGCATACTTAAGGTGTTATCTGATAGTCTGTTGATTTGAACATCAAGAAAAGTAGTAGTATCTGCATGATAACTGATTGTAAAATGCAGGCCCCATTTGTTCTCATTCAAATAAGATATAAACTCCATCAAATAATCCACATCAGTCCTCCACACCATCCAGCAATCTTTCAAATAGCATCTCCAAATGTCAATTTCATCCAGGAACAGGTTATGGCTGTTGTCATAGATAGTTTGTTCCTCAATAAAGGCCATCAATAAATCAGCATAAATGGGGGCAAAAGATGCCGCCATGGCTTTGCCCTTAGTTTGCCAGTAACATGTACCCTGGCAAAAAAAGACATTATTGGTTAGGACATGTTCCATCAGGCCTATGAGGAAGATATTAAAGCCAGGCTGATATAAATCGGCCACATACAGCAAATACCCAATGACTTCCAGCCCAACCCAGTGAGGGATGTTAATTTACAAAGCACTAACATCGAGTGTGCACATAAGCCACCCGGATTCCAACTGAATTTCTGAAATTATTTTAAGGAACTCTGTGGTGTCTTGTAAACGAGAACGTACCCAATGTAACAAAGGTTTTAAATATTTTGTAAGAGAAATTGACAAAGGTTCAGTAATATATCCTTTTCCTGACACAATTGGTCTACCAGGTGGATGAACAGGATCTTTATGTATTTTTGGTAAGAAATAAATGTATTTATTAGCAGAATCATGAATCATAAGTTGCTGCATAACCCTATCAGTAATAATACCTTCCTCCCTAGCTAATAGCAGAAAGTCATCTATCTGCTTCTTGAATCTAAAGGTGGGGTTAATAGGCATTTCTGAGTAATAACATCTATCTTGAGGTTGTCTTTTGGCCTCCATGTCATATTGTGACCAATTCATTACTACCACTGCCCCACCTTTATCAGCAGATATGATGACAATCTCCTTATTGTGCTGTAATTCCATAAGAACATATTTTTCAATCCTAGACAGATTATTAGGTTTGAAAAAAATATCAGAGCTTCGATAGTGTAGATCTTTGAGGACACTGCTCTGAAACTGATGCACTATAGGATGCATAGGGGGAAGATATCTAGATTTATGGTACACAAATGTATCATTGTCACTATTGTTATGTGAGTCACCAAATTGCAACTTGAGAATAAGTATCCTACAAAAAGACATTACATCCTGTGCCAAAATATCTTCAGTGACCAGAAAACCAGGAATAAAAGTCAACCCTTTATTCAAAATGGACATATTTTTGGAATTTTTGAAAAACCATTAACGTACATATATCGTAGAGGGAACACTATTAAGAACATGCTTGACAAAGGCACCCATAATATTAACTATGACAAAACAACAAGAACTAGAAAAGGTCTGTATAAATGTGGTTGTTGTAACTATTGTTCATATTTAAAAACTGGAGATTCCATTTTTTACAAGCAAGGAAAAGGAAATTAAGTGTGGATATTTATGTTAACTGTAATACAAAAGGCATAATATACCTAGCTATGTGTAAAGAATGCGATTTGTACTATGTGGGTAAAAGTGAAAGAAAATTAAAACAAAGAATATATGAACATATGTATGATATCAGAAATAAATGTGAAAATAATGCACTTTACAAACATAGCATGGTATGTAAAACATCAGTATTTCAATTTTTTGTGTTGGAAGTAGTTCATGTGGATCCCAGGGGAGGTATGTGGGAGACACTAGTAGAAAATAGGGAACTATACTGGCAGCTATCACTAGAAGCCAATAGACCTCCGGGTCTTAATGACATGATATCTTTAGCTCCAGTTTTAAAATTGAGATCAGCCAAGCTTTAAATTTATAGAAAAAACTGCTATCATTAAGAACATAAATTATAAAAAGTTTTATTTGACTTGTGATGTTATGTGTGATTTGGGCCACATGAGGGAGCCAAAGACAACATAAATTTATTCTGTATATACCTTTTGTATTTTTAAATGAATTTTATAGTTTAAATAAATTTTATTTAAATGTAAATTATTTATGACAATTTAAAAAAATGTTTTTAAAATCAATTTTAAGAATATGATGTGTTTTTTAATATATGAAAGTGATTTTTATCAACTTAAAGTAAAATGGATTTTAAAATAATACTGACATGACCATATAAGGACAGTTTTTAATGACATCCTGTTTACATTAATTGATTAATTGATCTATTTGGTTTAATTCAATTAGTGTGTCTATATAAAGGGAATTATGGGATTGTGAAATTTATCTGATGAAGTTGATGACGAAAACGTTACTTGTACTTTTACAGCGTTAAGTGTGGGTCTTTTCACTTTGTGTTCGGTGTTTGGAACTGAATAAACTGTTGCCTATATCCAGCTCAGCTGTGGTGCTTTCTACTTGGTTATAAGTTTATTTTAGCACCATTTTATCCTTTTGTGGTGGTACACAGTTTAAACTATCAACCATTTCGTCCTCTGAGACTGACGATAGTTTTTCCTATAACCACAGAGGACACTCCAGCAGTTGCAGAGAACATATCTAACTTCCATTCCTTAGCGGCTGAAGGGACTACATCAGGATCCAGAGAACAAGACGAGTGGTCTGAAAAAACAGATATTGCCACAACATTGTCATCAATCAGTGACAGGCAGAAAAGGAGCCTGCTGTACTGTTAAAGGCTGTGTAATATTTTCTGTTATCAGAAGATGGGAAGAACCAGTAACCTGCTCCATGGTTTAATGGAGAAAGAATCCTGAAAAGTGGCTGAAGAAGCTTGGAAAAGTCAGAGACCTAGGAAGTGATTAAAAAAGTGTTTCCTCAAAAAAATAGCATCTGATAAAAGTAAATTAAAATATATTACAAAATTATATTAGGAATCTCCTTTTTCAAGATTGATGTCCTGACTGAAATCACTGTTGCTGTATTCCAGTCAGATGGGTTTCATCGCTGATGTCCAACTTGGGTATCCAAGCTTAAACCTTTCCAGGGTCATGCGTCTGATATAGGATATTTAAACGGATGGATGAATAAATCTTCAGAGCATCTTGCTGCTGCCAGCCCAAATGCAGGTCTCACACCTGTAAGTTTCATCTTTGCATGGTTAGGTGTACCTCAAGTTTCTCAGATTCAAAGATTAGTTAACATTCCTTTTAGTCTACTGTTTTGCTGCGATTTTGTTAGATATCAGCCTGGAGGGGTATGTGTGAATGTGGTAGGCAGATAACCTACAAAGGTCTCTACACTCTCTAACTTTTCTGCTTGGGTCTGGACCATAACTTTAAAGCTTTTACAGTTCCCAGTCTTTTGTTCCCAGGAAATTGCATTACTGTTTGTCTTTAACACCTCATGGAGACCCAAAGTTAGAAGCATTTCCACCACTCTGATGGTTGACCAGACATCACCTGACGTACCTCCAGCCCATAAGAAAAAGTGCAAAAGGCCTTGGCATGACTGTGTGCCCAGAACAGTTATGACTCCGGTAGAGGTTACAGCACCCACAATTTGTTTGACTCTACCTCATATGCCTTCTGTTGCTTCCCCACTGGAGGCCATTATGGTGCCAGAGAACCACACGTCCAAACTAATCAAATCAACTTATCAAAGAAATCCAGACTGTTACTGCAGGTGAGCAAGAAGAACTGCAAATCTTGGAGGGATCAGAAGGCATCCTGAAAATTTTAGTTTGGGAAGATGTTCCTGGCAGACTGATTAAGGCATGTCAAGGGTTGGAGTCTCTGTGCTCGTCTCAGGCTTTCATCACGTGTTAAGATAAAATGCCAGAAAAAAACAAGCATGTTTCTTCACCTCATCTCTCTAGGAAGAACATTTGGATGGACTTTACGCAAGGCCTGTTCAAGGCTGTTATAACTTTAAACCTCTATTTTCAGCTCCTCCTACAAATCCACAGAAGGTTACTTTGGGGGTCTGTGACATCCCTCGCTTTGGGGCAGTAATTAAGGAACCTGAATCCTCATCATTGACACTGGGACGTTCACTTAGAACAAAAATAGGATATACACGGTATTTCCTGGTGCAGCTGTCTGCATCAAGCACAATTTCCCTTAAGAACATATAGGTAATACACTAATTCCAGGATCTGGATGTCTCTGTCTGTGTCTCTATTTCTCTCTCTCTCTCCGAGGCCCCATTGAGACTCCCCACTGGCACAACTGTAGAGTTGAGTCCTCAGCTGAGTGTCCAAAGTCCTCCAGCACCCTCTGTGAAACCAGTGCTTCATGTCTCTGCTCAAAGCAGCTAACATACACATTGAAATTTGGGATACACACACACACACACACACACACACACACACACACACACACGGGAAAGGCTTACTAACTTACATGTTAGTAATACTTCAGGCATTTGGCCACTAAGGAGTCATATCCTGTAGTAATTCAAATGCTGGGTTGGCCTGCGCACTGCCAGTTTATACTACTGTGAGAAAATGAGATTCAGATACCACTAATGTCCGGTGAGGCAGATCTCATTGCCTGCTCATTAATATATCGCTAAATCGCTCTTGTTTAACATTAGGGCTATCAGACCTTTGAGGGGCCCATGCATTGTAGTAGACTCCTCCCTAAATTTGCGCACATTTAGACATCTATATATATATATATATATATATATATATATATATATATATATATATATATATATATACTTGTGCATACCCACTCACTCATCCTAGATTCCCTATCTAAATGGCCCCAGTGCAACCACCCAGGCATACTGTGGCACATGTGTGCTTATTTATCCAGCTTCATTCCTGCCACTACAGACTTTTATAAACCCGTCCATACAGTTGCTTCCTGTATCCCCAAATCTTTGTTGCCCTTACTTATACTGCAAACACTTTTGTAGAAATTAATGGGTGATCAGTCTTTTTTTGATGGTGGTGATTTTTTTCTCCGTGTGGAAATGAATGCAACTGAATGACTCCCTAAGTCACTCTGCAGCATAAATTGGGAGCTGCTGACATTTCTTAGGGTAAAAATTTGGCTAAGTGGCATTATCAGCTCCCCTGGATTGCGTCATTACCATGCAGCTTAGCAATTGCGACTCATCTCCATGATGAGGCTCCCCTCCGTAGGTAACCTTAGCGGAAGAGCAGTCTGTGAATCAGAAAGGCTTACTGCAAACAGGAAACCATTTGTGTTGAGGATTCTTGATGTTGCTAAGCCATTTTCTGTTCCTGCCTGTATATCCACAACTACTCGACATTTATTCACAAAAGTTTTTGGAGAATGTTGCTGGGTAATTGTCATTAGCCGCTTCACGAGGGTCTTATGCACAAACACAAAACGGCAGCTGAACCCTGAATTTTAATTAAGAAAAAAATATACAATGCATATTTATGCATGAACATAAAAAGATAACTTTGAACAAAAGAAGCATGCTGTTTTTATATCTGAAACAGCACTAATATTTATAAGTTTATTTTATGATAGTTTTTACTTACTTTACTCGGTCAAGAACTGAAAACTACACATTTCCTTTCTGCTTACTGTTTTGTAAAAGTTATACTCTTACATTTACCTAGACCATTCCTACCTGAATTCTACCTTAATTTCACATACAAGGTATTCTTATGAAATTTTCAAGACAGGGCCTCTGATAATCAATTTTTTTCTTTTTCACAGCCTAATAATTTTCAGGAAACCATAAAAAGAATCTCAAATATGTGCATGTCTCCTAGATCATGTGAAAAAATTATATTTTCCTCTAACATATAACAGTGACAGAAAATATTACCTTTTAATAGAAAATATAATTTTTTGGTTTATTTTATAAGAACAGAACCACAGCAGTACTGAGATATGTACTGTTTGCCTGAAAAATGCTAATTGCACATTATTCTATAGCAAATGGCAAAACCATAGCATCCAAATGATAACACTACTTGGAGGTACCAAACAGTAGTGGGCTGTTTCTCTGTAACCACAAAAGGTTTTATAGCAAATTTTTCAGAATAATATATCATGACATTCTGCAACAAAATGTGCTTATCTAGTGACTCCAGTTCTAAATGTCTGCATACAACGTTTTCTTTTTTTAAAAGTTTGCTGCACTTCATTAATCAGAAGTGGGTATGGATCAGAAATCTAAAGACTAGCTTCCATAATCATTAAAAATAGGATTTTTACTTGTGTTAACCTAAAATGCTTTATTATTATTATTACTATTGCTTTTATTACTACTCTACTCCCAATCTGAGCAAAAGTTCATTGCAACAGCCCAAATGGGAAAAATGTATAGTGCAAAATGTCCTATAGCAGCAGTAAAGGCATGTGAACTAAAGGCACAGAGGTCTGCCTTTGAAAGGCTATATATCAGCCCTCCCCTTTGAGGTTTCATTATGAAACGTTTATAATAGGTTGTGCAGCTGCAAAACGCTTCCAGATTAGAACTGTAATCTTAGAAGCTTCCTGTGCAGCACACCTCTGAACCTAACCACAAAGTTTTAGAAGCCTGAAAGCTTGACGTTATAGCCATGGCACATTACATATGAAAAAAATGTTTTTGTAGCGAAATATAAAATTTTCTTTTTACTTATTTTATATTGACAACTCAGCAAAGCAATATTGTGAGCCATTATTTTTTTTTTTAAAACCTCGTACTACACACTCACTTTTCCTTCCATAAATATTTGTTCCCAAAATCTTGACTCCTTTGCTAATTTCTCAAATTAATTTTAACCCCTCCCTTTCTCCCTTATCTGTAATCCTACTTGGAGTAATTCCTATGGTGAAATCACCTTTCTCCATTTGTGTGTTGACTTTCTTCTTAGAATTATTTTGGCTGTTATATATTTGTAATATTAGTTGATTTTTATTCTACTTAAAGGTTTGTATTGAAGTTACTGTGACTGTTATTCTCCTTAAAGGTCTGCATTCAAAAACCTACTGTGTCCTCAATACTACATTTCACCCCCCTTGCTTTCATCATCATACCTATCCACTTTAATTTGTAACCTTCCATTATTTGCCTCAGCTGCAGAGCTCTAAAGAATCCATTTAAATCAAGTACTCCTAAACAACCTTGCTCTTTTCAGAAAAGTAACTTTTCTCAGCCAACACTTTCCCCCTTTCTCTCCAAAGTAAATCCCCCCATCTCTCTTAATTATGGTGACAGTTTTGAATGTGTATTTTCAGCTTTTCTCTTGCATATGCACACTATTTAGCAGGCTGATCTTGTATACAGTTTTATTCCATTTGAGCATATATAACATTTTCAGGACTTTTTTTTTTCTATAATGAAAACCTTCAAACAAAAACTTACTGTGTTTTCAGGACCTTCCATCCCCATTAATTTAGAACAAAACACAAA
Source organism: Protopterus annectens (assembly GCF_019279795.1). Lineage (NCBI taxonomy): Eukaryota > Metazoa > Chordata > Ceratodontiformes > Protopteridae > Protopterus > Protopterus annectens. The sequence goes on along the minus strand of NC_056738.1, from coordinate 25,029,069 downwards.
ACTAAGTACATTTTGAACAAATGAAGGTTAACCCTCCAGACAGGAACAAAGGTTCAAGTCAAAGGATGCACCCACAGGAATTAATCTAAAGTTAAGGTTACCCATGCTGAAGATGGGCTTATGTTCTTGCTTGGAGGTGTTCTGCTTCTAGAGACTCTAAAGGAAAAAAGAATGGAGGTTAAAACATTCATCTTCCCCTGCCTTTGTGGCTGTGTTGAACAAGGATGATATTTGGGCTTTGCAAAGGGCTTATCTCAGTGTCTTAACCCTTACTTTTTGATTACTGTTTGTTTGGTAAAAGGAATTTATTTCTGAAAGGATTCCCACTCAGAATAACTATGACTTGACTAAGGAATTTTCTTCCATTAATTCTCAAGTAATATGTTCTGGTTCTGGAAGTGTTTCTTCTAATGTTCCCTTTTAAGAATTTTCTTTTTTTGAAACCATGTCCAAAATGAATGATTTGTTTTATTGAGAACAAAATTATAGTTCAGTTTCATTTAAAAAAAATTTGTTGCAGCTGGATTTTCCTAAACTTGCAGTTGTTCCTCTTGTTTTACCTGTCTTGGAAGATGCTTTTTTAACAGCCTGCTGAATGTCTGACAGTCAACCCTAAAAAGGCAGATTATAAAAGATTTATCAGTCTTATAAATATTTTCCAATCTCATATCTGATCCTTCAGTGATTTATGTGGAAAATCCTTCTGTAGTCAAACATTTGATGATTGCTTACCCCATACCTTCTGGAAAAAATAGAAAACCCTTTGAAAGATTTGGGGAAAGTTTTTACTCTTCTACCTTACTTTAAAGAATTCTCAATTGTTAGGCTCAAGTGAGTTTTTGCTGGCTTCTTTTGAGAATGAGGAAATTGACTGCTAATTTTCCTCCAGAGAACAAATCCTGTCTGATTTTTCTAATTTCTTCTGTTTCCCAAGTTACCAAGCACCATTTAAAGAGTTATGATTCTGTTGATGCTGTTTCTAGAGCAGCGGCTACATGTTTAGCTGTGAGATTTGCATGTTTGTTTACAGAAGTTAGTTGAAGATGTCAGTGCAGTTTGCAACCTCTCCTCTTGTCAAGGGTGTTTTGTTAGGGTCATCCACATCTGAGGTCCTGAAAAGATTAATGAAAGAGGAAAGCTAATCCAGGGAGTTGCCCAGATATCTCAGCCTTCCTCCAAGTTTGTTTGGAATTTCCATTCACTCAGGATCATTTTATTCAAAACAAAACTGTTTCAGCAAAGCTCAAGAAAGCTGACTTTCAAAAAAACAATGGCAAGTAGGTACCAAAAGGGGGGAGGCTGCCATTAACCAAAGTTAGTCCAGAAAGTCATAATGACTGACTGGCCCTTTCCAGAACCCCCCCCCCCCGGCAGTCCTGTAATCCTTTCCCAAAGTTTAAAAGTCTGTTCCAAATCTCAGGCAAAAGGATTGATCGTCATCCATCAAGGAAACCGATAAGAATGAAAATCACTTGATTCTTTTGATGGGATTCCCCCACATACTGCAAACCAGAGTTCCCCATTCCTCCATTCATACAAACAATGCTGTCCCAGGGATTGATAGAGCCAGTGACCACTCGTAAACCAGGGAAGGATTTTTATTCATGTATTTTTCTGTTGCTAAGTAAGGAAGATTTGTGGAAACAAACTCGAACTTCAATTTCTCAACCAGTTAATGAAAGTTCCAATGTTCAAAATGCTATTCCTTCAATTACTGTTACGTCACATAACACCTCTCAGTTTACAGGTAACTTTAGACTTAAAAGATACTTAACATTCCATTTCCCAGAAATTACATGTGAGTTTTTTTTTTAAGATTTTCTTTATCTGGCTTAGTCTTTCAATTCTCTGCTTTATCCTTTGGATTCTCTGCAGTTCCAAGAGTGTTTACAAAGTGTCTAGCAGACATGATAACTCATTGCCAATTACAAGGCATACATATTTTTCCATATTTAGATGACTGCCCCATCTTTGCGCAATCTTTTTTTTTTTTTTTTATTTAATAAGTGTGAGGAGTGTCTTGCTTGGGTAAGAAACCCCCTTCTCAGTCTGGGATTCCGGGAGAACATTCTTATTCACATTCTTTCTCACAAGACTGTGTTCCTGTGAAGCCTTCAGTATCCATTCCTAGAAAGGACTTCTGTCACTCAGGAAAAATATATACCTTTATTTGGGTCTGTTCCTGAGGTTTTTCCTTCAGTCTGTGACTTCAATTAGGAACTTCTCAGTGTTCTGAAATTTGTGACGTGCACGATTCTCTTGATTCATTTGGCCACATTTCACATGGGGAAAATACAATGGTTCCTTCTGATCAGTATGTTCCCAGCATCAGCGCACACTGCTTCTTTTCAGATTCCAGTTTTGGGATGTGTAAAAAGGTAGCTGCTGTGGTGGAAAACCATGTTTTAACCGTGGACTTACCTTCTCCCTTCTAGCTCATACTCTGTCTAAGAACAGATGCTGCAGACTTTGCTTGGGGAGCTATATCTGTAGTGTACAAGTGCATGGTCTTTGGAAAAAAATGGACAGAATGAAACACATCACAGTCAGAGATGTTGGCAGTAATTCACACCCTCAACTCTCTGCATCATCTTTGGTCCCCCGGTTCTTTTCAGGTGACCACAGATAACACTATAGTGACGTGATTTACAAGATTCTACCCTCTGTTCAGATTAGCAGTGGAGGCCTGAGACATGGTAACCTTGCAAAATCTAACCTTATAAGCTTTTTACATTCCCCCAGATCAAAGCAGTGTTGCAGACAAGTTGACCCATTCAGACTGATATATCCTTGTTTGTTTGTGTCTTTCGACTTTTCCCGGTTAGGGGTCGCCACAGCGGAACTCCGGTCCGCTAATGATTGGTAGTGGATTTTTACGTACTGGGTTACCAGCCCTGACGCACAACCTTCAACGAAGGCACGCCCCATTCACGTATGCCTCCACACAGAAGACGCTCTAGCGGAGAATCGAACAGGACAACATCTTGCTATGAGGCAACAACACTGAAGTAAAATCCAGGAAATCTTCAAGGATTTGATCCAGGTGTGGAGAACCTTTGAACTAGATCTGTTTGCCTCCATTTACAACAGACAACTAAAATATTCTCCTCCAGGATTCCTTGCTAACAATGACCAGGCCTGGAAAAGATGGCTTTTAATTCCTTTAGACTGTGATGTTCCTGTATGCCTTTCCCCTTTGCCACTACCATTCAGGGTCCTTCCAAAAATTTAGAAGCACTCTCCAAAGGTAATTGTGGTAACTCAATTTTGGATCAGGCAGCAGTTGTTCTCTCTTTTGAAAATTGCAAGGGTGGTTACCACAAGTTTCCTCACATAGTGAATGTATTCACACAAGGCAGGAGCTGTTTGGTATATCCCATCTTGAAAAAAAAAACTTAAACTGCCTGGATGATAGTCTTAATGCCTGTTAGGCACCTGCTTTCTGAGGGTTGTGCAGGCGGGACCAAATGAGGTTAAAAAAAATCTAGGAAATGTATTAAAAATGGAAAAGTTGGTCCCGTACTAAACTCTTTTAAGGCCTTGTTATCATTGGTTCCAGATTGTGAGTTACTATCTTCTGGCATTTTAATTCTGTCAAGATTTATCTTTCATACATTTCAACTTGTCTGCCCATGCGCCCCCTTCTTTCTTCCCAGTCACAAGTTAAACACTTTCTTGATGGGGTTACTGCACATCTTTCCACCTAGAAAGCAGGTGGCTCTTCCTTGATTTTTATTTTGTTTGGAACAACTAACATGTTCCCCATTTGAACCAGTTTACAGACTAACTTGAGTTTCTTTCTTTGGAAAACAGTGTTTGTTATTGATCTGCCCTTTGCAGAAGAGTATATCAAGCTGCATGATCTTATGTTAGATCAACCTTATTTTATTTTCCACAGTGGATTTCCTTGACAACAAATCTTTAATTTATGCCTGAAGTGATCAGAGTTTACCTTGAATTAAGCTGTCCCTATGCTGGTCTTCTATTCAGAACCTAAAAATGAGGGGGATTTTATACACTCTAGGTGTCTACAGGGTTTCACTTCATAATCTCAAATTACTGAAATCCCGAATTTCAGTAATCCGAGACTTTAAAGTCTAACCATTCGCAAAACCGAAACCCACAATCCCGCATATGCATACACCACACACATCATTCCACCCACAGCACACAAACCACACAACACTACACTACAGATAAGCAGGGGGCAAGCCCCCTGCACCCCCCATGTGGGGGAGCACCCCCCTACTTATATATATCAACTCTGAGGTCGCACATAACATATTAAAAAAAAAAAAAAAAAAAAACACCTCACACCTCGCCATCCTCCACTCGCTCGCACACAAATACACACACACACACACAAACACCAACAAATCCAACACTCAAACTCACACTTACACCTCCTACACTTACCCACACATACAACATACAAAAACACACGCAAACACTCGCTCACCTGCAATTTCAGGTTCCATAACACTACACGTATCGCACCGGAAATGCATAAGCCCAGATTTGAGATATTTGACTTCATGATCTCGAATTACTGAAATTCGGGGTTTCAGTAATTTGAGATTCTGAAATATAACTGTCTATAGACAGCTCAGATATTATCTTGACAGAACTAAAACCTTTAGAAATTCTGATCAGTTTATTTCTTATGAAGGTAAACAAATAGCAAGACAAAATGACAATTATTGTCAAATCAAACTGTTCCAAATGGTTAATCCATGCTGTTTTTGTTATTTTCAACACAAGTCATTTCTAGGCAGGCTTAGGGCCCATTCTAACTGGGCCTTGGCTTCTACTGTGGCTTTTTGGAAAAGGGTGGACTGTAAAAAGCATTCCTGAACAGGAGCATGGTCCACTGTGCATTTTTTAACAAAACGTTGTAAACTAGGTTCTTTTTCCTGGTCTCAAGTCCTTCCTCCATGAGCTCTTTTTCTCCTCCTTTCTTCCTCCGCCCACTCTGTGTAAACTCTGGTATTCTACCCGTACAGCTTGGACTATTGCAGTGGTGATTTAATGATGAGCATAGTACAGTTGTGAAACTAAACTTACTCTAACAGTAGATGTTTAAATAGATAATTGCTTTTGGAGTCCCTCCCTTCTTTTGGACCTGAGAAAAAAATCCTAAGGCAGTTTGCACCCTTGCATCCCTTATGTACCTCCTAGCCATTGTGCAGGAAGTTGCCCAGGCCTTGGTATGGTGGCTGGATGTATGGTTGTCATTGGCAGGGATATCTCATCTGGTAGTATTATTGCATCATTTATCAGTTGGACATCTGCTGTTCAAATTCTTAGACAATTGTGCTTTCTTAACTATTGGGTACAGTGGCAGTGCTATGAGTTCATCCTGTCTAAAAATTGTTAGCATGTCCGTAGTTGGTTAAGATTTGCAGGTTTAAGATTCTTTTTCAGAAAGACCTTGAGTAATACATTTATGTAAAAATATTTGAGTGAATGAATAATTACAAATGTTGATTGGGGTGCTCCTCATTGTGCCGCAGACTGATGACTGGAGCATTTGGTTACAGCAGTCGTCTTGACAGAAGTCATTGGTAGGACTTAAACTGTACTTAACAAATGGGCCGTACAACCAGAACTTCCTCTGAACCAAGCTAAAGGATTTACTCTTGCCGCTTGAATTTTTCACGTGTCTGTTTTTTTTATATACCATCTCCGTGCAGGACTGAGCTTGATGGACAATCTCTACCTGCACCAGACTAGTTCATGCACTTACAATAGTGGGAGCCAGGATTTTCCAGATTGAAACAAGAATCACATGGCCCATTTGAACCTGCTTGGAAACCTTAATCAGCTGAACTACTCAACAAAGAGAGTCAAGTGGTAGCAAATGGGCCAATTTGTTGGTCTTGTGAGGCAGTCCTCCCTCTCCCTCATTGGAACACCCCCTCTTTCCTATGGTGACTCCCCTATAAGGGGCAAGTCTGCCTCTGCAAACTGAATTTCTCTTGTCCTGCTTTTCAACTCTCATACTGCACTGCAGACCCACTGAACTTGAGCTTTATGGGGTGAACATAGAGTCCCCACTAGGTGTCATGCATGTGGCAAGATGAGACTTCCTGTGTTTCCCTAGGTTGGGTTGGCTAACGAGCGCTATTCATCCCATCCTCTCCACCTAGCTCTTGCAGACATCTGAGCTGCTATTAGAACTCTACATCACTTGCAGTATGTTCAAGGCTTTATCACTCTGCCGTGGGACTGGCTTTCCCCTTTCTAATTAAGAGGTCAGGCAACTTCCATCCCGGTTTGGACCTCTTAGGCTTCATTGTAAGCACTGTCAGATTTCAGACAGCAATTCTCTTGGCAGTTGTAAATCTGCTGCAGCAGTACACATGGGTGTAGCTGCTAGATAGGATGGATGCTTCTTGGCACACAGGTGTCTAGTGTCTGTACTAGCAGCTATTTTGGTTTGCTCTTGCTGAGTACCACTTGAAGTTCAGTGTGCTGTTGTGTTTTCTCTATTTTGCAGTCAGGGAACTAGTGGTGTGTTAGCACTTTTATTGCATTCATACATTGCAGATAGAGGTACGTGTAGAATAATAAAGAAAACAAAAACCTTAAACATTTTTCATTTTAGTCAATTTTCTTTGTAACAGTTGTCAAACATTCCAACATGACATACCTTGCTCAGTTCCTGTCTTCCCCTTAACCCTCACTCATCCTCCTATACATTGTCCTGCATGTATTGTTCCTACAAATTCTGTTTATTTCAATGTAGTTGGCTCCTTCCCTTTTTTTATGATCCCAAATCCAGTTCTTTTATCTGCTTTACAATATTCAACATTTCAATTGCAATTGGTTTGCATTTTGACTTTCGTTTTCTAGTAATTCCTTTTTTGTCAGCCGGTAGAATTTAACTTAAGGCCTTAGCGTCAGTGGACAAGTCAGATTTTGTGTTCCAGCTCAAAAAAATCCTTTCCTTAGTGATACTTGTAATGGAAATATTAAAATCTGCCAACTGATTACATTCTGAAAAAAAAAAACATGTCCCCAATTACCTTTCACTGTCCCATCACAGAATTGGTTGTCTACCCAAGAAAAAGTCTGCTTGTCTTATTAAAATACCTAAGCAAACGCGTGTAAGCACAGCTTGTAAGCCTCCTGGACTTTTTTTGCATTCTTGGGAGCCTTACAGATGTCACTCCATTATTATTTTTGTTTTCCATTATCTCATCCCAGTGTTTATCACCGTCTAATTGATTATTGTTATCATGCAGTATTTTATATGTCATACTAATTGTGCCTTTTTAATTGTAACTTTGGTTCTAGACTCCGATTTAAAGCTATCATAACTGGTCTTACACTTCACATACCCTGTTCCTTTGTTTGTCTGCACTTTGTAACCAATTCCTGGTAGGGAAAGCCGTTTTTAACTTGCTGCACAAATTTTTGTTTGGACTCCTACAACATTGACTTTTTCTCCCTAATTATTTACTCCAAGTAAACTGGTTCCTTTGTTAATTTTCTCCAGCAAATTCCAACTCCCTTTTTTGCCTATATGCTCTATTCCTTTTTGCAGTCATTCCTTTTGGCTACTTACTAACTATAAAGAGCATTATATTCATTAGTCTTCTAGAGGACCTGAATCTTAATATCTCCATGTTTCTGAAATACCAGATTTTTAACCATCCCATTCGACTTTGATTATTAACCTTCTCCACATGAGCCGTAACTGATGATCTGAAATATCTCTTCAAATCAGGTAATCCTGAACCTCCTTATTCTTTGAAGAGAATCAAAACTCTTGTCTTCTTCCCCTTTCAAATAAATTTCTTAAGCCCTTTATTATTGTCAACATCTCTTTGTTTTCGTCAACAAATTCTCATCTACTTGTTAAAATATTTGTGACCTGAATATAAAACTAAACCTTGTATCTTGCTATACAACTGTAGTCAAGTGCTTCCATCTTAATTTTTGTGTTATCTTTTGTGTAGTCTCTATTTCCATATTATAGTAATAGAATTCTAGATACTTCATCTTCCCTTAATTGAGTATTGTTGGACCAATTCATGTGTGTACTTAATTTACCACTGTAGCCTTTGTTTTATTTTCATTTATTTTGTTTTGAAGGGACTTGAAACTATGTTCCACAACACTGAAATTATTTTTTTTTTGACTTGTCAAGTGCAAAATATCTGTGAATAGAGCTAATTTGTATTGATTACCATACCATTATGACCTTGAGTGCGAGTCCCTTATTTTCCTAGGATGGGTCCTCTGTTCATACACATTTTGTAAGAGAGATACCCAAACACCTTAATTCTTGCCACCTTTCATATATCCTTCTAAATAATACTATTGTTCTATCAGGGACAACAAATGCTACCACTGTCTTGCTCATAAAATCCTAGCTGACCCTACTGATTTCTCAGCATGAAATAATAGCAGCATTTTCTGTACTATGCTTACATCTGTATCATTTCTGTCCTTTTAATGGTGTCAAATGTTTGCCTCCCCTAAAGAAAAATCACATTGATATATACCTATTGATTTTGGAAACATGTTTGCCATCCTGTTAACTAGTGTAGACATAAGCACTTTATAATTACTTTGTAAAATTGAAATGGACCTATATGGAAGCCAAGTCTGAAGGGTTTGTATACTTTTTGGGTAATGCAGCCACCATGACTTTCTTCCAGGATGCTAGTACTTCCGCTTCCCCATTTACAAAATATTGTTAAATAAAACTTCAATGTTTTTATCATTTTCTTACCACCCGACTTACAACTTTCATCTTTTCCTTAGACCTCCATGTTGATTGCGTATGCATCACCATATCTTGCTATATTTGCTATTAGTTGTTGTGCCTCAAATTCCACTACCCTTGTCATGATTAAGTCTTCCAGAAATATTTCCATCTGTGCCGTTTCTTGTTTTTTTTTTTTTTTTTTTTTAATTTCTGTATCTGATGTCATTTTCATTTGTTCCTCAATGAATAGGTCTCTGATCTAATCTTGGAACCAGCTCGGTTGCATTTCTTCTAGAGTCTTGGATCTGACTCTTGAGCTCCTCTCCTTACCCATAATGCACCTAACTCCTGTATTACCTTGGATCTCGTTTGCCACTCTTATGGTTTAGATGTGGATCACGCTCTGGCTTAGTTGTGGTCATGTTTTTCATGAGTAAAAGCAGATTTTATTAGATTTTCTTCTGTCGTTATTTGTTATACCCCTTTTTTTTGTAACCCTATCCTCCCTTTACTCACTTTCCTTTCCGATTAGTTTTCTACATGTTTTCTGTCTGGTATCTCTGATTTACCAGTGTTGGCATCTCTTTCCTTCTCTAACGTTCTTTCAGGATAGTTAAAGTACCATTGTTGGTAAATTTCTATTTTCTTTTCTTTTTTTTTTTTTTTTTTTTTTAATGAAAACTTTCCTTTTTTATTCCTTTTAACATGGCTGATAAGCCATCAGTTTTTAAAAAGTGCACTTCCTGTGGGCATAAGATATGAAAGTCTGATGCCCACAGGGAGTGTGTTTACTGTTTAGGAGCAGGCCATGTCCCCTTGCCAAATCTGCACGGAGTTCAAATCGACTCTAAGCGATTGACACAACATGTTAGTGTTTAAGGGTTTGCTTTCTGCCCCGGCTTCATCAGATGCTGTTTAAGGGGCTCAAACCTCCTCTAAGAAGTCTAACATGGCTTCAGAGCCAGGGAGCATAGGAAATGCTTGCCTTCCTGGTTTGTCTACTCTGGCATCAGAGCTGCCCTTTAAGTTGCCTAAGTGTTCAGATCTGACACTAGGAATGACATTGAAGCCCTCGCTTCTCTCTGGAGCTAGTTTCCCCTAGGCTACAGTCCCTTTTTCTTACAGGAGACACCTAGGAGATTCTCGCCCACCTTCCATATCATCATCTATCTGGTCCTCCCGAAGTCTGTTAGAGGCAGATGTAGATAGGATGATGAACTTCTTCAGAGCCAGATTGGGGTCTTCATGTCTGTCTCCCATCAGATTTGTGAGCCTTCAACCCGTTCCCTTCAATCATTCCATAATCTCTCCCCGAATCTGACCAAGAGTCAAAATGTCTGATCCAAAGATAGCGTTGTCTTTGACCGTTGTCCCTGACTCATTTGGCATGACTCCCATTGAGCAGGACAAGTCTCTGAGCATTGGTGTCAGATCTGGGGTAATGCCTTCGACTCCGAGTTTCAGAGCAGTCACTCCCCTCTGAGCATTTATGCTGGACAGCTCTGCTCCATCTCTTCTCTCGAGACATGAATCCAGGTAGAGTCCGGCGTTCAGTGGCACCTGGAGTAAAGGATCCATTGAGGTTGTCTATGACTTCTCCCAGTCCTTTAGCTTTTGAGATGGTGGAAGTGGCTTCCTGTCATCAGTGAGCTCCCTTGATTCTTGCTTCTTCGGATCCTACCACTGCCTTCCCATTGGATTGGACTTTGGAATGTTTTTCTAATCTGTAGATATCCTTTTCTAGGAATCGGCACAGTGGTATGAAGATGCGGTTCCAAAAATCACAAGGACCTTTTTAGGACCCCCCCCCCCAAGAGGAAATGCCTCTCAGAGGCAGAGGGGAAAATTCCAGTGGAAGACACTGTTCTCGCAGCAGAGGGAGTCCAGAAAACCAAGGGTATCAAGTTTCTTTTTCAGATAGACCGCTTCAGCACTCCTGAAGAGTTGACAGACTATTCTTCTTTGGAGGCAGTTGGGGGGGTGGGGGTAATCATCATCTTTGCACCTGGAAGCATGTGCATTCATCACAAAAGACACTTTGGTACGAATAATTGTATCCAGAGGATATTTCATTACCTTTTGGGAAATTCCCCCACCCAAATGAAAAAATCTCTGTTCCACCCTGGCAAGAGTTAGCAGCTCTAGAGATTCAACAGCTACAAGACAAAAGGGTGATCCAGAAGATCCCACTAGACTGGTCAGAATTCAGAGCTTACTCAAGGTTCTTTTTAGTGCCGAAGAAAACTGAAGACCTAAGATCCATTTTGGATCTCAGCAATCTAAATCAGTTTGTGAAAAACTACAAGATGTTCTTTGTTTCACACTTGCAGTCATCACATTTGGGTTATCTGCTTGCAGTAACCCTCAGTCAACCTGATTATCAAAAGTCTTGGGTCCTGCGTCGGTTGCTGTCTCGTCTTCTATGATGTCAGGTAGTCAGGGGTATAAAGCATGCAGCCGACGCCATTACATCAGTCTTTCTTGCCGTGCGGTGAATCAGAACCAAAGTCTTCAAGTAAAACTAAGTACCCCGTTGGGGAAACTTTTTCTTGCTCTAAACCGATGTCAGTAAAAGTCAATAATTGTATTTCTTGTGGAAAGCAAATACCTCATAAAGATTTTCATTTGTACTGTATTCCTTGCCTAGGCCCTGACCACTTCGTACCTCGCTGTCGGTTTTGTGCCTTATTTAAACAACGAACTATTCGTCATTGGTATATTTACACTTCTAAATATTTTGGTACTCAGTTCAGTTATCCAGATATGTCTTTGGTAAGCCACTCAACTACCGACATTCCGAAAAAATGCAAAGATAATGACAGAGACAGGCCGCCTAGGTCCAAAGCTGCCGACTCTCCTAAGTTAGTCGCCAGTTCGCCGGTACTCAGTGAGGCACTTTCGCAGCCCCGATACCCATTATTTCAGATTCGCAGAACTCTACTGAGACCCATTCGGAGTCCGGTATGCCGTGAGATGCTTCAACTGTGGAACCTGCGGATGTCTTTACCTTGGATGAGTACAGAGCTGCTGTGCAGGCACCGGCTTCTGAGGGTGTATTCAGGCCTACTGACTTGCAAATTAAACCAATGCCATCTTCTTCTTCAAGGCCTAAAACTTGAACCATGCCTAGAAAACCGATGCCCAGACCACATGGTCAGGCCTCTATGCCTAAAAAACAAATGATAAGAATGCCTAAAAAACAAATTATAAGAATGGCTGAAGACCTTATTACTTTAATCAGGGGAAGCCAACCTTCCCCTGTAAGAGACCTAGGACTGAATTTGCTTATGATACTTATGATCAGGATTCTGAAATTTCTGTTTCCTCTGATGACCAGGATTTACCCTTATCTACCTGTGAGGATTCTGATGCGGAGGACTCTATTCCCTCTGCTTCCCCTCCAGAGGATTTATTTTTTGGTGAAACCTTGCATACTGTTAGGGAGCATTTTTGCTGGGAAAGCCAGGATTACTCTGATTCTAAAAAGAGGCTTGGGGATTTCTTACTCCTGCCCCAACACAGGCCTTTAGCTATTCCCCCTATACTGGACATTGTTGATGATGCCTTTTCGGAGTCTAGCTTGGCCCCTGACTCTTTACCTCCTGCTCCTAGAAAACCTGATAGATTTTACAGGGTTCCTGACTCCCACAAGTTCCTTTTTAAAAATCCTACTGCGGATCCTGAGACCATTTCACAGGGACCCAAAGGCATTAAGGCTACTACTGCCAAAAATCCTACCCCCTCTCTGATAGAGATTCCAGGGCGCTGGATAGATGGGGGAAGAAGGTATACACTTCTGCAACCTTGGCCATTAAGGCCTTAAACTGCCAGTTTCATATGTTAAAGTATCAGCAGCATATTATTGGATTGCTTAAACAGAAAATTATGTTGATTCCTGACTGTGCTGAAAGCATGGATTTACAGGATTTAATGCATTCTGCTGAACAAGTTGGAAAACATACTTTGCAGTGGGGTTTTGATTCACTATAGGCATCTTGCAGGGCTGCTGTTACTGGGTCTGTAAATAGGAGTGCTTGGCTTAAGGAGCAATCTTTGCCAGATCATGTTAAAGCTAAATTGCTGGATGCTCCCTTAAATCAGGACCTCCTGTTTGGCAGCAAAGCAGAAGAAGTACTTAAAAAGATGTTGGAAAAAGCTAAATTTATGCAAACTGTTAAAGATTTCCTACAGATACAGCCTCCAAGATTTAGGAGGCATTAGCCCTCTAAGAATTGGTCCTTTCCTGCCTCTTCCAGGTCTTCTCAGTCCAAACCCAGAACCAGCAGAACACCCAGGCTTCAGTCCCAAGGTACACACAGGACTAAGCAGTGGGGGGCTCCCACTTACAAATCGGGGAGTAGTAAGACTCCCACTATGGTAAACTGTCTCATTGACTTAACTTTAAAACTTCTCAACTGACTGCTCCTTTAGGGGGAAAGATTGCTCTGCAGACAAAAAAAATGGGAATTAATTATCCAGGACAAAGGGGTTTTAAATATAGTTTCCCTAGGATACAGATTTCACTTCCACATGTTACCAACCCCAAATGGTTGGCCTGATCTACTCTCAAATCAGTGGGCAGAGGCTCAAAAGCAGGTACTCTCTCTCAAGCATGAGGGCTATTCGGACTGTACCAGAAGAGGAAAAGGGACAAGGTTTCTACTCCAGACTTTTCCTGGTACCCAGAAACGGCAACTCGTGGCGTCCTATCCTTGACCTTTCTATCCTAAGTACCTTTTTGGTGATCCCAAAATTCAAGATGCTAACTCTTCACCAATTGCTGCCTATGCTAGGCAAGGATGCCTGGTTGGCAATACTGGATTTAAAGGAAGCCTACCTGCACATCCCAGTCAGGGAATCTTGCAGAAGATACCTACGCTTCAAAGCAGGCTACATGCACTATCAGTTCTGTGCACTGCCCTTTGGCATATCTACTGCGCCCAGGGTATTCACAAAGTGCCTAGATCCAGTCATTGCATTTTGCAGGCAAAAAATATTCAAATTTACCCATACCTGGACGATTGTCTAATTCAGGCAGAAAGCCAGGACATACTTTTGAATCATCTGTCATTTGTATAAAAGATGGTAACTTGTCTGGGGTACACCATAAATGAAAAGAAGTCACATCTTGTACCCTGTCAACAAATATTCCTGGGAGCAAGCTTCAACACAACTTCCCAGATGGCTTTCCTCACGCCAGAGAAAAAATTCATTTGACAGTTTACTTCAAACTAATAGCCTCAAAAACTCTGCTATCTGCAAGGCAAATACTGCAAGCCTTTGGGTTCATGGCCTCCTGCATTCTCCTAATTCCATATGCAAGACTGCATGTGAGTAAACTAGAATGGTATCTAAAAAGCCTATGGTGTCAACATTCTCAGGATCTAGCAGCAATGATTTCTATCATACCTTGCCTACAGTTAGAGTTACTTTGGTGGGCAGGGGCCTGCCACCAAAACAAGGGACTACCATTCACTATACCCCCACCAGCCAAACCCTAACAACAGACGCATCAGACTATGCATGGGGGGGCTAACCTGGCAGGGAAGTGCATTCAGGGCAAACGGAACCCAAGTCAAATGCACCTGCATATCAATCAAAAAGAAATGTTAGCTGTACAGAATGCTCTGACAGCCTTCAAGGACCACATTCTTCCTGGACAATTAATGGTAAGGACGAACAAACACTGCTGTTATGTAGTACATAAACAAGCAGGGGGGGACCCATTCATACCCCCTCTGCAGACTAGCTATGGCTGTGTGGAACAAAGCCTTGAACTACCAAGTGCACCTACAGGCTCAATTCCTGCCAGAAAAGCTAAATACACTGACAGATGAACTAAGCAGAAATATCATGGACCCACACAAGTGGAAACTGGAACCAAAGACTTTAAACATGTTGATAAACAAATGGGGGAGCCCAGATATAGACCTGTTTGCCTCTCCCCAGATCTACAGATTGGACAAATTCTGCACAAGGGCTCCTCACAAGCAAGCTTGGAAAGTGGATGCCCTGTCCTTCAACTGGAAAAATCTGTCAGTTTATGCCTTTCCTCCTCTGCCTCTCTTCTCAAAAGTACTACTAAAGATCAAACAGGACAAACTAAGGATGATACTAATTGCACCAGACTGGGCACGCCAACAGTGGTACCCCCTCTTTCGCAGTGTGTCACTGCTGTCACCTGCCTCAGACCCCTACCCTGCTGTCCCAGCAGGAGGGCCAGATTCAGCATCCTCAGCTTCAAACCTTGAACCTGGCAGCCTGGCTAATTGTTTGACCTCTCCAGTACCATCCCTCAGTAAACAGGTGTTGGATGTCATTTCGGAGGCAAGGAGGCCTAGTACTAGAAAATCTTATGCTGAAAAATGGAAAAGATTCTGTTCCTGGAACCAAACTCAGGGGATGAGCACAGCAGCACCTAATTTACCTAAGATTCTGCAATACTTCAGCTAGATGCTTCACAAGGGCCTTTCTTTTTCCTCCATCAAAATTCATGCCTCAGCCATTTCAGCTCAATACAACACAGAACTACCCCTCTTCTCTCATCCTGTGCTCAAGCAGTCCCTCAGAGGGGCCAAAAACTTAAGACCACCCAGGAGAGCCCCAACTCCAGCCTGGGACCTTAAGTTTGTATTGGAAAAACTCAGTTTACCTCCTTTTGAGCCAGCTGCAAGTGCAGAGTTAAAATTCCTTTCTTGGAAATCAGCCTTCCTTTTAGCAATCACTTCAGCAAGAAGGGTATCTGAATTACAGGCCCTTATGGCAGTGGAGCCTTTCATCATCTTTCATGCGGACAGGGTGTCCCTCAGGACCAATCCCTCCTTCATGCCCAAGGTAGTATCGAGTGTGGCTCTTAATCAGTCCATTCATTTGCCAACGTTCTTTTCTAATCCACAGAACGAAGGGGAATGGATGCTGCACTCCTTAGATGTGCACAGACAACTTTGATTTTACTTGGACAGGACTAAACCTCAAAGGAAATCTAAATATCTGCTGGTGGCATTTGCTGCAGGGGCAGAGGGGAAGGCTATTTCAAAGCAAACCATTTCTAAATGGATAATAATAGAAAAATGTATAACTCACTACTAACGCAACGGCTAGTAGAAAAAGACTATAATGAAAAAATCAAGCTGTAGCTCCACAGCTGTTACAAAGTCTCTTTCACTATATTTTAAATTTGTCAACCTTTTGGTCCAAATATATATAACAAATTTCACCAAAAGAAAGAATGTGATTTTCAAAAGACCATTCGGTCCTGTTTTATTAAAAATACAATTAAAAGCTCAACATGTGAGCATGTATAGAACTCAAAAAATGGTGGTTGTAATCTTAGTTCAAACCAAGAATTATCGCCAAAGATAGCAGCATAAAGGCACAAGCTACAAAGTTCTCAGCTGCTGCTAGTGCTTCATAAAAAGTCAGTTGCTATAGCTGCTTATAATATAAATAAAACTTCCACGTTTACGAAGGCTGGATACAATTGGAATGCCTTACTTTACGTGGTCCTAAAGTTGCTTAACTAGTTCAGCTGCCTGTAAAATCCAAGACGGCTTAATGTATCTTGCAAGCCACAAATTCTTCGGTAGTTGTTATACTTCCCCGTAGGTCATTTGCTGAAATTGCATTTATGCGGACAAAGCTTCCACGACTCCTGAGGCTAAGCACAACTGGATGCCTTACTTCTGTTGATATAAAAGTATTACTGTGATTGGTATAGGCTTGTTCGACTTTAAGTCCCAAATAACACGATAAGCGCTTTCGGTATCACCTTCTTCAGATGATATAAAATAGGGACTCCATCTTTTCCTTTTAATACAAAATTCATCCAATAAGCTTCCAAATGTTGAATGGCACCTTTTGTTCAAAGAGAACAACAGCCAATGATTTCACTGCTAAATAAATGAATAAGTAAAATATCAGGAGATATAGTATTATATGAAGAGAAGGTGTGTCACACTAGCAGTGAAATCATTGTCTGCTGTTCTCTTTGAACAAAAGGCCATTCAGCATTTGGAAGCTTATTGGATGAATTTTGTATTAAAAGGAAAAGATGGAGTCCCTATTTTATATGATCTGAAGAAGGTGATAACGAAAGCGCTTATCGTGCTATTTGGGACTTAAAGAAAGCAGAACTAGCCTATACCATTCACAGTAATATTTTTATATCTACGGTAGTAAGGCATCCAGTTTTGCTTAGCCTTAGGAGTCATGGAAGCTTTGTCCGCATAAATGCAATCTCAGCAAATGACCTACGGGGAAGTATAACAACTACCGAAGAATTTGTGGCTTGCAAGATATATTAAGCCGTCTTGGATTTTACAGGCAGATGAACTAGTTGAGCAACTGTAGGACCACGTAAAGTAAGGCATCCCAGTTGTATTCAGCCTTCGTAAACATGGAAGTTTTATTTATATTATAAGCAGCTATAGCAATTGACTTTTTATGAAGCACTAGCAGCAGCTGAGAACTTTGTAGCTTGTGCCTTTATGCTGCTATCTTTGGCGGTAATTCTTGGTTTGAACTAAGACCGCAACCACCATTTTTTGAGTTCTATACATGCTCACATGTTGAGCTTTTAATTGTTTTTTTAATAAAACAGGACCGAATGGTCTTTTGAAAATCACATTTTCTTTTGGTGAAATTTGTTATATATATTTGGACCGAAAGGTTGACACATTTAAAATAAGGTAAAAGAGACTTTGTAACAGCTGTGGAGCTACGGCTTGATTTTTTCATTATTTCTAAATGGATAGGCCATTGCATTCATTTCTGTTATAAACACCTTGGAAAACCTATCCCACAAGGGGATAAGACCACACTCAACCAGGGCTGCATCTCCCTCTACTGCCTTTCTCAGAGGTATCCCTACCAGGGACATCCTAAAAGCTGCTACCTGGAGTTCTGTACATACTTTCACCAAGCATTACCATTTGCCTATTTTCTCTAAATCCAGAGCTGGTTTTGCCACTGCAGTCTGACAAGGCCTCATAGCTGATTCTAATGCTATCTAAATTCCTCCTCCCATCCTTAGCTTTGGGAATCAACCCAAATGTGATGACTGCAACAGTGAAACATGAAGAACATAGTACAGTTGTGTACACTTATCATAAATGTAGATGTTAGAGTTTATTCACTGTTGCAGTCCTGGTTACTCTCCCTCCAGCCCCCTGACTTCTTTTGGCTATACCTCTATTCTCCTTTACTATGCTTTAAAGCTTTTTGGTATATTTGCTTTTTTGTTGGAGGTATAACCTTGCATATTGTATATTTAATTGCTTTCCATTAGGGGGCACCTGACATCTGAGGCAAGAAAAACTGATGTAATGGCGTCTGCTGCATTCTTTATACCCCTGACTACCTGACGTCATAGAAGATGAGACAGCAACCGACGCAGGACCCAAGACTTTGATAGTCAGGCCAACTGAGGGCTACTGTAAGCAGATAACCCAAATGTGATGACTGCAACAGTGAATACACACAAACATCTACATTTATGGTAAGTGTACACAAATGTACTTTCTGAATAGTCACGATTCAGTCTATTCTGCCTCTTCTGCAGAAAGACAATTGCATGTGCTCCGTAGATCTCCAGGATGCATATTATCACATCAAGATGAACAGGCTGTCTTGGAGATGTCTGTGCTTTCATCTGAGGGCCAGTCATCAGTTCAGAACCCTATTTGGGCTCACCACAGTTACCAGATTGTTCACCAAACGTATGCCAGTGGTAGCAGCTCAAGTCAGACTGCTTGGATTCAGTCTTTCCTTATCTTGATGACTAGCTCCTCACTGCCCCATCTAAGCATCTTGTTGGAAAAGCCAGGGACTGTATACTCCAATTCAGCCAGTCTTTGGGCATCACAGTCAATTATTCCAAATTCCACCTTCAGCCCGTTCAAGTCTTGACGTTTACAGGAGCGTGTCCAGATACAACCAAACAGAAATACAGACCTCATGTTTACGTCAGATTTTTACATTCTGCTATCCCAGCAAAGTTGGTTCTTCAAGCTTTAGGGTTAATGGCTGGGGCAGTTACCCTGCTACCAGCTACTCATTTCCAAATGTGAGTTCTTCAGTGGACTTAAATAGCACTATCAATTCTTCAACAGCTTCTGAACCATCCTATAAAACTTTCTCTGGTTTGCAAAGTCCTCCCTACTTTGGATGCAGGCCAGTGAAGTTTGTCAGTGAAGTCCTTTCACCCCCAGCAACCATGATGACCAGATGCCTCCCAGGTGAAGTGTGGGGGGGCATTTCTTGGGATGGACTGTTTAAGGCATGTGTTCTCCAGATGAGACTAATTTGCATGTCAACATCCTAGAGATATGAGTGCTTCTTGCATTCCAAGCCTTTCAGAGCTCACTCCCTCTAGGGACATTTGGCATACAAATGGAAAACATGTCATTGGTGTGGTACACCAACAAACGGGGGAGCCACATCCTAGCTCCTTTGACAAGAAGAAATGTTTGTGGCGTAGTGGGTGATCTCCTCCAACTGCTTTCTTCAAGTGAAATATACCATTATAGTGGACAAGCTCAGCATGATCATTATCATTCATCACAAGTGATCTCTCAAACATATGATGGCAAATGATCTTCATTTATGGAGTCAACCTTACTGTGATTTCTTTGCCTCTCCCCTCAACAAGTGCAGCAGGTTATTTGCACTAATCCCCAGTTAGAGGGATTCACCAGTTGATGCTGTAGGCCATGTTTGGCCAGCTGGTCTCCTGTATGCTTACCTTCCCCTTACCTCTAGTTCCCAAATTTCTTCAGAAAGCACTTCAGTTGAAGAACAAAGTTATCCTCATTTCTCCCAATTGGCTTCGGCAAGTTTGGTTACCCTTTCTGTAGTCTCGCCTCTTGTGTCCTCCTCAGACACTGGACCCCAGTCTATATCTGAGATTTCATCCGACAGGGATCTCACCCAGACACTCCAGGATTCAAGTTGACCACATATTTTCTCTGATCCCAATGATGGCTATACAGCCCAGACTTTCTTCCCCAGTTTGACAAATTACATTATCCCAGAAAGCTTTAGCTGGAAAATATACAGGAGTAAATGGAAAAGATTTTGTTATTGGGTCCATCTGAGAGAAAGAGATCCCTTTATTGCTCCTGTTCCAGCTTTTTTTTAGGTTTTTTTGCTTCAGTTTTTCAAGGAGTTGCTAGTTTTCAACAATGTAAATCCATCTAGCAGCCATCTCTAATTATCATGCTGGAGGTGATTCTTTCCCTGTAGCTTCCTCCAGGTTATGCAAAGCTTTCCTTAAAGGTACATTTTAGAGACCTGGTTAAAGACTCTACCACAGGACATTACACTTATGTTGCAGAGCTTGGTTCAACCTCCCTTTAAGTCTTCAACCAAGTCTGATCTCAATTTTCCCTCATGGAAGACCATCTTTCTAGCAGCTATAACTTCAGCTAGGTAAGTTTCTTAACTCCAAGGTCTCTCTTGAAAACTGCCTTATTTGATATGATTTTCCATAAAGAGTCATGTTACAATACTATTCCATATTTTCTCTTGAATGTAGCCTCTGAGACAAACATCAGCCAAGAAATCATCTTGCCTGTCTTCTTTCCAAAATTTTCCAATAAAGCTGAGTACATGATTCACCTTTTGGATGTACATAACTTCATTTGTCCTCGACAAAGGATTTTAGGAAGACTGGTTAACTCTGTTTTTTTTTTTTATTCTGGGTCCCTTACTATTTAATATTTTTATTACTAATTTCCAGCACTGTATACCAAATGCTAAACTTGTCCAGTTTGCAGATGACTCAACTGTCATCTGTGCTTCCAAATCCCTCACAAATCTCATGCAAGTAACTCAAAATGCCTATACTCATACTGAGTTTTTGTTGTTCATCCCCTATCTCTCAATCCATCCAACACTAAAATCATGATATTCGCTCCATCAAGACACACTAAAATTGACAAGAACTCCTCCTTGGTAGTCAGCCAAAACAAGATCCCCATCAGAATAGTTCCTCATACTAAACTACTTGGTGTTATTGATGAACACTTAAAGTTTGACATTCATCTGCAAACTAATATCAAGAAAACCCATCAAAAGCTTTTTATGTTGTATCTGCATAATTGGTTTCTCACTCCATCAACTAAACATACCCTTGCTGTTAGTTAACAATGTCCGTCTCTTGTGTATGCAGCTCCTCTCCTTACTAACCTTCAATCCTGTCTAAAGGCAAAACTTACATCTTGCTACGATAAAATCTCTTAAGTTTGCTATTGGTTCCAGGTCCTCATCTCACCACTGTGATGCCTTGCATTCCTTAAATTGGCTGGAACTTCCAAACGATCTTTTATATTCAACTTTGCACTGTGCATCAACTCCTCTTTAATCCCTCTAACTGTCCCTCCCTCTCTTCTAGCCTCATCCTTCTTCCTGGAATATCATTTGGATCTAAAAAATCAAAATCTCGTTGAAGGTTTATAAACCCATACGTAGTCCAGGACAACTTCTATTGTAATTTATCCCTAACACTCAAATGGAACTCTCTTCCACCACACATCCAAACTATTTAGAGTCACTCTAGTTTTAAGACTTTGCTTCATTCACACCTCTCATCTAACTGGGAATGCTCCTGCTGTCATCCTGCCTAACTTTTATCTATTATTTCTATTTTCTGTTTCGACTTCAGAAGGCCAATTTATTTTGTGTAATACTAGCATGCTTTGTTATAACATATGCCACATAATGTTTTGTTACTCTTTCTTTGTCAATTCTGTTTCTTTTTCATCTGCAATTTTTGTATTGTTATTTAGTATTGTAATACTGTATGTGGAGCTTTTCTCCCTGGGCCTCCATTGAAAAAGGTTCTTTTTTGGTCGAATGGACTTCCCCAATCAACAAACTGCAAAAAAATAAATTTTGCCCATAACTAATTGGGGAAACCAGTTTTTAAAGTCAATTGAGCAAAATGGTTAATGGGCTTTATCTCGTCTGTTAATTCTGTCTAGGTTTGCCTTTACCTAGACCTGCTAAAGCTTCCTCCAATAGATCAATGTAGCCATGTGTATTTTGTGCTAGAGCCTTTCAAAATCATGTGAGGAAGGCCCCTCCCTTCACATAATTTGCCAGAAAAGAATATTGTTTTTGTAAATTGTTAATGTTTATATTGTATCTATACTTTTACTGACTTGTATGCTATTGACTAAGTGTTGAGGCTATTTTACTATGCTCTTCCGTCTTATTTTAAAATACTAGTATGACTATCTAACTTGAAACGTTTTATTCTATTGTAGTACTGTGTTCAACTTGAAACTTTTTATGCTATTTTATTACTCTCTTCATTGGAGCTTTTCTCCCCAGGTCTCCACTGAAGAAGGACTTGCCCAGTGGAATTACCCGGTAAACAAATGTAAATAAATTAATTGTGCTGCAGTCACTTGGTCCAGTGCCCATACTTGTATTGCTTATTACAAATTGGACCTCATTTCCAGAAGCAGGGTTGCCTTTAGTTCTGTGGTACTCCAGAATATCCTTCCATGAGGGTCAACCAAGGTTATTGTAGCTGGGGACTCTGTCCCATTCATTGAGGAGTGAATGAAAATGACGACAACATGTAAGTTTTGCACTCAACATAACTATACATCTGTGTTAATTTTTCCTCAATTTCCCACCCTTCTTCCCCTTTAGCTGTAGAAGTGATCTGATAGAAATACTGGAATCAGTGTTCCTGTTTATGGACCCTATTCTGTCCTCTTCCCTGCATGTTAGTTAACCTTTTATAGGATGAGCAGCAAACTTGAACTTAGTTAATGCAGGAGTTAAGGGCATTATGGGTAAGGAGAGAAGCTAGAGAGTTGGATCCAAGAGTCTGGAAGAAATGCACCCGATCCAGATCTGAGAGCTAATGCATAGTTATGGTGAGTACATCATTTTTATTTTTACTTTGACTAGGCTAATCCCACCGGGCTAGTCATCCCTTTTCAGGGGAGACCCAAGGTGGTATTTATACTTTTAGGGGAAATTTGCCCAGGGCATTTGGGAATTTCACCTGCTTTTTTCATTAGGAGTCATGGGGCATTTTACATCTACCTGAGCTACCACCAACTTAAGCTGATAAGACTTCAGTTTACAGTCTCATCCTAAGAACAAGTCATGTATATTTTCCTAATACCCCCTATTTTTTCCATTTAGCACTACACTATTCTGCTTCTTATTTGAGTCCCATTATTTTGCAGTACTTAAACCTGTCAACCCTTTTTAATAACTTGTGTTTTTCTCATATCTTTTTCACTCATTTCTACCCAGTTTTAATTTTATCCCACTAACTAGCTATCCCTTCATAAAATAATTCTAGAATCATTTCCACTATCCATTTCTTCAAGTGCCCTTTTTTAACTTCATTACCCTGCTTCTTTAAATTAGTGTGCTGTTGAATAAAAACTTTCAATTAAATTTGCATGCAGGCATTGTTCCTGCAGAATGGAGAACAGCTACAGTTATTCCCCTCCACAAAGGTAGCCTAGCAACAGACCCATAAGCCTGACCAGCCTCATTTGTAAGGCCGTGGAATGCATCGTTATGGATCTCATAAATAAAGATATAGGTGACCTCCAAACCCTGGATCCTACCCCATTCGGTTTCGTGAAGAGAATATCCTGCCTGTTAAATCTGGTGGATTTCTTTGAAAGTATGACCCAAGGCCATTGATGAGGGCAAATCTGTGCACGCGGCATACCTCGACTTGGCAAAGGCTTTTGACACAATCCCACAGTCGGACATTACAGATCAACTTAAACTGAATGTAAACCCCTTTGTTGTATGATTGGTTGCCAACTTGCTCACAAAAGATGCACAGACTATCAGAGTGGGTGACTTTACATCAACCAGCAGGCCTGTAACCAGTGGGGTGTCACAGGGGTCAGTGCTGGGCCTCCCACTCTTTGATATATACTTCTCAGAAGTTCAGGTTAAAACTAAATGGTTGTGCATGACTAGATAAAACTGGAATTGGGATCTTTGGAAAAGGGAACGAGCAAACGACATAGCAAAAAAATGATAATTGTGGGAATAATATATGTATGAAGTGCAGGATTGAGGTTTAAGAGGCAGAAGTTGAATGAGCCATATAATACTTAACTGACGATGACCGGATAGTTTATAAGCGTATAATGTTTTCAACTACAATTGTTTCAAAGGTGTCTGTGATGTAAACTATTCGCAACTAAACTGGTATTTTGTATGTTTTTAGTTTATATTAATGTAAGATTGTGTTTTTCATTTGTGAAAATGTAATAAAGATATTTGGAGAGAAAAAAAACTAAAGGGTTGTGGCTCACCATACTTGCAGACGAATGAAAACTAGGTGCAATCATTGAATCCCCAAATGATGTCTGTATACTCCAGGAGGATCTCACACAGACCAGTGACTGGTGAATTAGTCCCAGATTCAAACTGAATGCAAAGAAATGCATCATCATTCCCTTTGGCACATTGTCCCTTGACACCATCAAATCAACAATATCCTAAGTACACATGAAGTGATAAGGGATCTGAGATCACAAGTTGACCACAACAAGTTACATCCAAGTGACGCCTCCAGGTGCATCTGCAGTTAACGCCTACTGATGCCTCTAGATTTCAAATGTTGCTTGTTCGTATTTGCGTCAATAATTCCAGAACCATTCTATGGAAAAGGTTTTAAAAGATTTCATCTTAAAGCTTACAAAATGGCAAACTCAGCTGCATTAATATTTGACCTCTGTCCAGTGCAGGTAAATAGATATTAACTGCTGTGTTTATGATATTAATTTATAGAGAGATAATTTTTCACTTTTTTCTTAATATCTCAACAGAAATCGTTAGCCTCAAGTGAAAGCTGTTAGCTAGATGAAAAAAAATGCTGCTGACAATGTGTGTAAGTTGAGTGGTTGCTGAGATACTGTAAGAGGTTTATAAAATGTTACGAATGTAATAGTTACTGTGTTTATTGTGACATAAAATTTGGTTTAAGACTTAGAACCTAAAGAATGCAACCACTATAAAAATAGTTTGTGCTGAAGAGTTTGCCATTTATACTTTCATAATCCATATGGTTCCAGAGAAATTAACATTTGTTTGAAATGTGAGGACATGATTTGATTCTGTCAAAAGGCTTAGGGTCCATCCATTGGAAGTTACAGTGCAAACATCCTGAGCTCCACTGGAGTGAATGAGTTAACTTTGAGCACCACATGTCTACCATTGTAAGGAAAGCTTTCCACATAGCTCACTTGATTACTAAAGGCATCGCCTAGGTTACAATCGCCCTATACTCTGCACATGTCCGGCACGTAAATGATTATAACGTTTCATTCGGTATATACTAACAGATGATCAAGGGTCTTCAGCATGTGCCTTACATGGACCAACTGAAGTGCCTGTCACTATACTCTGTATCATATAGACTTGTTAGGGGAGACTTGTGCCTGGCCTACAGAGCAACCTAAGACTCAAACCTAATGAACTTATTTAATATCCGTAAATCAAATGGGTCTAGGGCTACCCATTCCAGGGACTTAAATATAGCCTGCAACTTAAGTAGGACTTGCTGGAGGAACCGATTTCTCTCCCAGCAACTGCCATGTCTTTCAAATAGACTACCAATTCATGTGAAAGAGTACCTCTGTGACACTGTTCAAGAGGAACCTGGACGAGTGGATGAGGCACCATAAGTTCTTAGTGGGAGTAGTGCCCACAACCCTTCTGGATATGAGCAGTCCTCATTAAATGCAATCTTTGGTATAGACTAGTATTCTACAGTATTACATTGGGTTGAAATAGCTAGGTTTAAAATAACCTCTGGGTTGATAGCCTAGCAATCTCCTATTCCCTTGTGAATTATAATTTCTGTTCAGTCTTGCTTAGTTATTGTACCATGGGAAATAAGATGTGAATTTTGTCCAAGTTCCATCTACTGAACTCACATATTCCATACCAGATGTTTTTAAATTTCTTCAGAAATCTACCCTGTTAGGTTATTTTTCCATTCTAAGTCCCCCTGATTCAACCTAGGTATTGCAAAAGTCCCTGTGGAAATATTTGGTCTTCCAAAATTCTCTGACTCCATAATAGATTTTAAATGGAATATAAATACATGTTGGTGTAAAATCTACCTCCTAACTTCTTACTAACGCAAATCTGCCACTATTCTCTCTTCTTTTCTATCACTACTTGAGCTCCTCTCACACTCAGTAGTATTACTTGCCTTTTCCTTTGTCCCTAATATGTTGATGAATGTGCATTCTGAAATCCGTTATCCAATTTCCATGCTTATTTATTTCCAAATGTGTCTCCTACATGTATGTCCATTACACTTCTTACTTTCACTTTTTTGTATACAAGTCCATTTATGTTCCATGGTGATATGGACACAGTAGCCATTATGATGGAAAGCTATTTTTCCCATCTGTTGTACATGACAATAATTCTGAATATATATTTCTCATGTTTGGCTTATGTGAAGACACTGTTTGTCGGGCTGATCTTTTGTGTATTTACTTCTTATCTTCATTTGAAACCTACTTTAATTTTTTTTCAAATTTTCACTAAGACAAACTAAACAGATTTTCAGAACCACCATCTCATTTTAATTTTTAAGTATACATTACAATGTACATTTTCAAAAAAGTTTACCACTGCATATAGGAGTAACAGTTCCAAGTCACTGGCAGCATCCAGAGGCATTGCCTGTTTTAAAATTAAGCTTGTCCATCGTAAAGTGCATGTTAGTTCCTTTATTCCCACATACACTGATTGCTGTCTGTTCTCTTTGTATATCTGTTCTCTTCCCAGATGTAAAAAATTGTTTGCCCGCTTTCCATAAACATTAACATTTAGAGCGAAGAAGTGCACTGGGTACCTTATAAATAAACTGAATCGTGTACTGTTACAGCAGCTTTAGCACTTTATGCATTTAATGTAAGACAACTATGAGTAGTATTTGATTCCCACAGTTTGTCATAATTTAATTTTCACTGAGCTTGCTAATATATCTTGGTGTGGTTTTCTGATTTCATTCATTACGCATTGTTCAGACATCTCATAATTGCTTGCTTGTACCTGCAGACTTTTCACCTTCAAGTAAAAGCAGTTGATAATGAGGAAAAAACAAGTAGTAACTTTGCATACCTTTGTAATTTTAAATTAGAATGCACTTAGATTTCTCGATTAATTGGTTGAACCTGTAGAATTGTCTCCCACTGATTGCTTTTGGTGATTGGAAAAAAACAGCTAATGACTCTACAAATGCAGAAAACTTTTACTATTTTCCATGCCTTTCATCTAATTTTTTTATATTTTTCAAGCCCATTTGCTTGAAAAAAGTCTCTAGCTTAAAACAAGGACATCAATCTACACAGTGACTCTTGTGAAATAGAGAAAGTAATTCTTTTTACTGAGTGAACAGTATACTTTTACTGTCTCACCCCCACCACAGCAGCCCAGTATCACAACATTATATTAACTTTAATTTGTTTCGTGCCTTTTTACCTTGTTACAGTGTAAATCCTAAATACAACATGCTTAAAAAGTATTTATATGTCATTGACATACACAGCAGTCACTGAGACTCCCTCCGCTTCACATTTAAAATACCCTGACTATACCCAATACAAAACTAATGTACTGTATAACATGCTAGTCACATCATAAACTTTTTATATATACATTAATCAGGATAAAATCTTTTATTTAGTGTGCCTCATCAGTACCTTCAGTGTCATTCTAAATATTAATGGCTTAAAGTGAGTATGCACGTTTCAGTACATACACCAGTTTAACAAGGTGAACAAAATTTCAGTTTTTCTTGTCAATTTCTTACAAAACAGCATTTCAGTTCTAATCCTGCAGCTAATGGTATGGATTCTTTACATTCTCCCATGTATTCACAAATTTCAGTGTTTTTGGTCTCATTGATCCTTTCAATCACCAGTCGTGGTTCTTCTAGCCAGCTCCTGTGATTTATTTATTTTTTCCTATCGAGATATTTTCCTTTGGAATACTGGGAAATGTTTCTCTGGCAGTCTGTGTAGGCTTCATCAGGAGAATGAGAAGCAGAAACACTGCTGTTTTCCGGCTTAGTTTTTAATTTCTGTTTCCTATTTAGCCTGTTCTGATTCTTTGATCATCCAGGAAAAAATATTCTGAAGGTAGCTTGATACTGCAACTTGAATCTCACACCTACTTAAGTATTCCCTGCTTCTTGGGATAAACTTGGTTCTCTTTTGCCTGGTGTAGAGTGATTAATCATTATCCACAAGCACATTGCTGCCCTCAGTTTTTAATATTTTTCTATTTTGCCCCAATTTCGCCAGGTGCAGCTCTTTCTGCTGGTATGATAACATCTTTATTGATGTAGATATTGGCTATTTTTCTTTCTCATAACCATCTTTGGAGTATACATACTTTTGTACCTTCTCAGTTAAATTCTTCTGTGGCTCACCACTACAGTTGCTTATTTGTATTTCCATAAAATGAATTCATTCTGTACCTTCAGGTTTCTCAGGAAAAGCAGAAAATCTTGCGTTTTGTTTGTGCCTTGTCTTCTATCTCTACCATTTTTAAATCATTTTTTGAGAAGCCTTATATTTTTCTTCATTTTAGCCTATAATTTTCATGTCTCCGTAACAGCTAGTTAAAGTTTATTCCATTTTCTTCCAACCTTTTGTAATGTGATGATATATTCATTCAATGTTTCAGTTATTTTAAACATACCTGTGTATGCATTCGATTTTGTTCCTATAAATTACTAGAAGCCATCTGCTGTACTAAATCTGAAACTTGAACTGCTTTTTGCTGAAAATCTCCAAGAATCTTTCCAGACTGTTTTTTTCCTTCATTTATTAGCTTTGTTTTTCTTTTTGAAAGTTTTATATTTTTTGCTGGTATCAATATAAAGCCAACTTCCCTCTCAGCTGATCTTCTAGTAGCCTGGAACATCCACTGAACTTTCAAACTACAGGCCAATAGCCATCATTGTATTAACCTAAAAAACTTGACTGGCTAGAACGGACAGACTGTACTCTAATGTCATAAATAAATAAATAAAATAACTGAATTTTACCTACATTGATAGCTTGTACTGTTTATTTTCTTAGTTTCATTTTTTTTCACATAAGGAGAGCTGTGAGCAACCTTTCAAACAGTCTGAGGCCATTTTTGTAGACATTTTTTCTTACTTTTGTCACTAAAGTTTTTTTTAATGTGTCCTGCAAGTTTGTAAAATGCTTTCACTCTTTCAAAGGTGGTCTCTTTCTCCTTAATGGTTTATTTTGCTATGTCTAGCAAGCATCTATTTGCTGTACTGCAGTACAACAATGTGAATCCTGTTAAGGCTTGGTGTATTTGGTTTATAGTGCAGGAAATGTATGGAAGTACTGGTTCTGCTTTATCCCATTTAGTTCTGTAGCCTT
This sequence comes from Protopterus annectens, assembly GCF_019279795.1. Taxonomy (NCBI): domain Eukaryota; kingdom Metazoa; phylum Chordata; order Ceratodontiformes; family Protopteridae; genus Protopterus; species Protopterus annectens. The sequence goes on along the minus strand of NC_056738.1, from coordinate 24,999,930 downwards.
TCTTAAGATAAATTTTAAAGATTTATAACAGTGAACTAGCTTTCCTGTGTAGGGTCGCACAGAAATGTCCTTAACTATTTCACTTAAAGAATATTATCAGTTCATGCATTACTGACTGTGAATGGGTTCCCTTGGTCAATAGGAATTTCTTGAAGAATTTGTGCAGGGGGGGGGGGTGGTACTTGGTCTTCTGCTATGCGCCTGTGCATTGTCTTTCTTGGAGTACTCCCTACAGAAATTTGTTGCATAATCAGTTATAAATTGAATGTACACATGCCCTTTAATCCATTTTGTATATAGACCTACATTATCCATTGCTTGTTGTTTAAAAAGGGATGTTTATGTTGAGTTAGGTTATCAAAAGGTTCATAAGCCCTGGCTTGGATGCCATTCTTTTGACAATCTGAGTAAGCTGTATCAAAGTTCCGTGTCTCCTTCATAATACCATGCCAGTAAAATTTAGCTGAAGTTCTAGCTTTTGTCTTAACCTTCCCTAAATGTCCACTCTGAAATGTGTCTTTATGCTAATTTGATTACATGCCTTCTGAAAGGTCTTGCAATATATAGTAGCTCAAGAACATCATATAAGTTATGAGTATAATAGCTCAGTGTCTGTTCTCTGTCCTTGGTTACTTTGTCAAACAGGTCACGTCTCACCTTAATGCATGGGTTTTAGGTGGATCTGTGCTCTCTTGGCTCCCAGTCTGCTGTTGCTATGCCCATACCTCTCAAGTGTACCTCATTATGAGGAACGTACCTCATTTGGGGTCCTAAAAAGTTCATGTTCCTCAAAGTTCCACATTGAAAGACTCTGTCACACATTCAGTGTTAGGAATTTTTTTTTACGTGAAATCCATGGTAAATAGAAATGAATCATATTAATTCATTAAAATATCTTCTTTATAAGTAAAATGAGCATATTTTAACCATCCTATGACCTATGTAGTTGAAGTTGTTAGTAAGCCATTAGTATGTGTTCCACATTTTGCCCATTTGTTCCACATTGAGGGCTAGTGTTCCTCATTTTGGAGGTGGAAAGTTGAGAGCTATGGCTATACCCTGGCTAGCTCTACTTAGTAAATTGTCTTCCCACTGTACTTCTGAAATTGATCATGGTGTATTTGCAAGTCAGCAAAGTCAGAATTACTTTTATCATTGTTCTGCTGTGAAGTAAGGGCTGGCATTTTCAATAGATAAAGATACAGGCTTTTGCCCTTCAGTCTGATTCATCACATAAAACAGCTCATGAAAATAG
>NC_056738.1:24946175-24993675 GCF_019279795.1 Protopterus annectens | reverse complement strand
GAACAGTCTCAAATGATGGACAGATATGGGAAGTGTATTTTGTCATCAGCGACTTTTGCCCTTCGATCGCTGAACTATCTAACGCACAGAGATCTCCTGAAATTTGTAATTTGTGTGTATACATGTCTAAATATCTAAATGTATCTGTATTTTTCTATGTGGAGCTTTTCTCCACGGGCCTCTGCTGAAAAAGGGCCTTTTCGGCTCAGTCAGACACCCTCAGTTAAAAAATGTAAAGTAAATAAAACATTAGCTGCAGGGATCTCAGATAAGGTATCCTCTCATCTATCCATCTTAAACTCCATAATGGACTCCTCCCATGAGACTAATTTCTTTTGCAGCAGATGGAGCAAGTAGGGCAGCGGGTTCAGGAGTTTCCCTAAGGAGAAACTCTTGGATGCTGTTGTATGATTTTGAGGAACCTTTCAAGTCTACCTTTGTCAACTCCCCTTTTGATGGTTCCTCACTCTCTGGACCAAAAGTCAGACACTCAACAGATGCGAGCAGGAAGGAAAAACTCTATGCCGTTAGAATACATTTTTCCGTACCTTCTATACCTATCCTAAGGGTCAGACGGGTAGTAAAATGTGGTTCAAAAAATCCCTGGGAGTTTTTTTCAAGATGCACGAGGGGAATCCTTCCCCAAGGGCAGAGGGGTAAGTAGTAATGATAGACGTCCATGCGGCAGAGGTTGTCTGCAAAGTCAGGGTGACCGTGATTTTTTTTTTGGCGGCCGACCCTTCCAGCGCTCCTGGGAGGAGGCCCACCTGCCCTCCTCTGGAGCCAGTTGGGGGCGTTTATCTTTGTACCTAGAAGCCTGGCTATAGATCACAAAAGACAAGTGGGCACAAAGTATTTTATCCAGAGGTTTTTCAATTCCAGCCAGTCAAAGGGAACAGGCAGCTGGAGAGATTCAAAAGTTGCTGGACAAAAGTCATCCAGAGAGTCCCTGCAGACCAAATAGGATTCGGAACTTACTCCAGATTCTTTTTAGTGCTAAAGAGAACAGAGGACTGGAGACCCATCTTGGATCTCAGCAAACTAAATGAATCCATAAAGAAGTCAGAGGTAAGAATGGTGTCACTGCAGTCTTTTCTTCTGTTTTCAGGGAAAGAAAATTGGATGTTCTATATAGACTTCCAGGATGTGTACTACCATATAAAAATGGACAGGCCATCAAGGAGTCATTTGTGCATCTGGCTGGGAGCCAGTCATTACCAATTCCGAACTCTGCCTTTTGGTATCACTACAGCCCCCAGAGTGTTCACCAAATGCATGGCAGTAGTCGCGGTTCACTTGAGACGACTGGGATTCTAAGTGTTTCTGTACCTAGACGAACTGACTGCCACAAGCAGACATCTTCTACAACAGGTAAGAGAAGCCACATTAAAACTTTATCACTTGGGGATAATAAATTTCAAAAAAATCTGTCTTGTTGCCATGTCAGTATATTGTGTTTATAGGAGCAGATCTCGACAGTCTCCAAGATGACAAAGCTACCTGCAGAGATGGTCTCTCTATTCCGACAGCAGATTTCCAACCTTCTGCCAAGAACCAAAATGAAAACTGTCTTTAAAATTCTTGGAACCATTGTAGCAACGATAACCCTAGTTCCCTTAGCACGGATGCACATGAGAATTCTGCAGTGGCTTCTTTTTTCTCACTGGTAATTTCAAGAACTTCCCATGTCTCACCAGATCAGTATCATAGTCATACAAGAAGGTTCTACGATGGTGGCTCCTTTCCATTCAAGTGACATTAGGTCATCTATTTACCCTACAACAACTTGTGGTGACAGTGACCCTGGACGCCTTCCAGGTAAGGTGGGGGTGGGCATTATCTGAAGAGGATGGTCCAAGGCACATGGCCGGAGCACGAGGCCCATTTGCACATCAATGTCCTAGAGATAAGAGTAGTGCTCTTGACGTTGCAAGCACTTCAGGACTGTCTTCCATTAGGAACAGTTGCAATTCAAACAGACAACATGTCTGTGGTCTGGTACATAAGCAAGGAGGAATCAAATCCTGTACCCTTTGGTGAGAGGCACTCAAAGTATGGCAATGGGCTACATCTTCCCAGTGCTTTCTAGTAGAAGCGCACATTCCGATGAAATCCAGTGTGATAGCAGACAGACTCAGCACGGCAATACTCATGCCTCACGAGTGGTCCTTAAAACAAGAGATAGAGGAGATAATTTTCAGTAAATATGGCCAAGCTTGCTGCCATCTCTTAGCAACACCCATGAATGCCAAATGCAGCAGCTACTTTGCCTTAGTCCACCCTCCACTGGAGTCACCAAGGGACACACCTGTACATGAATGGCCCCTAGGACTTTTTTATGCATTTCCCCCCTTTACTCTAATACCCAAAGTCATACAGAAAGCCAAGTCATTGGGAAGCAGGCAAATTCTCATTGCCCATACTGGCCTCGTCAGATTTGGTTTCCCTTCCTCTGGTCTCATCTTCAGGAGGAACCGTGGGTTCTGGACCCAGTTCCAGACTTTCTGACTCGTATGTCCTGAACACCCCACCCCTCCCTCCCTCCAAATCTTCAAATTGACAGTGTGGCTGCTCCGGTTGCAAGTTTAGTCAAGCTTCATAATTTCACACAGCCAGTGAAACATATCTTCGTATCGTCACACAAGGCTTCACCCAGGAAGTTATATTCCAGTAAATGGAGGAGGTTGTTATACTGGACTGCAACAAAAGAGATTGATCCTTTCTCTGCCCCAATCAGCTCTATAATTGAATATCTGGCAAAGCTCTTTCAACAAGGTTCCGCTGCAGCTACTATTAAAGTCCAGTTAGATGCAATTTCTAGTTTTCATATGGGTGAGTGGACTCCTAACTTGATGTCCCACAGATTGTGCAAAGAATTCTTAAAATTTTAAAACTTGTAATTGATTTAATTAATCAATTTACTAATTGGTTGTAGTATTTATGTTTGATTTTTTACTGATGTTTCATTCTGATGAAATCTTACGACGAAAGCAGATATTAAAACAGTCTACGCTATTTGTTTTATGTTGTCACTTCCATTCCTCGACCTTGGATATTTCTAATTCTTAAAAGGTACTTGCTTATTAAGACCTCCCATTAAAGAGCCCCTATCACCATGGGATTTGAATTTTGTTCCATCATATCTAACTTTACCTCCCTTTGAGCCCTCATCAACATGTCATCTCAAATTTCTGCTGTTGAAAACAATTTTATTAGTGGCCATTACTTCTCCATGGAGAGTTTCAGAACTGCAAGCCCTATCAACCATACCTCCTTAATTAATCTTCCATAAGGATAGAGCATCTCTTGGAACTATCCCATCCTTTTTATCTAAAGTGTGTTCCCAAACTATTGAGCTGCCAGTGTTTTTTCCCAGTCATGGCAACAAGGCAGAATACAAGCTACACCAATTAGATGTGCACAGAAAACTCTGCTTCTGTTTACACATAAGCAAGAATTTTAGGAAATCTGATCGATTGCTTATTTCCTTTTCGGAAGCAAAAAAAAAAAAAAGATATGCCTGTTTCTAAGGTCACAAACTCAAACTGGGTTTCATGTTGCATCACCTTTATCTACAGTACTAATAACAGAGAGCTACCTTTCAAGGTCAAGTGACACTCTACAAGGACCATAGCAACATCATCTGCCTGTCTAGCTAGACTATCAATAGACAGTATTTGTGCAGCTGCTACATGGGCAAGGCCCAATACCTTTATCACTCATTACAAAGTGGATTTGGCCTCCAGGGACAGGGCCTCCTTTGGTTCCACTGTACTGAAAAGTGTACTGCCATGAGCCACACAGGAAATGTGGTGCTAGGGATGTTGTCCCATCAGTAAGAATGAAGGCAAGATAGGACAACATAACTTAAAGAATTTATGTATTCACCATGACTTTCCACGTTTGTCCATCTCGCCCTTCATTCTTACCACCTTCCTGTCTTCCCCCAGCCCAAGGCTTCTGGAAGACCTAGAAGTTTGTTTTCCTTAGGCAAGGAGCTTCTCTGACTTTCTTTATTATATCTATAGTCTACAATATGATGCATGTAAACACATTATTATGGTTAGCGGCAAACAAGATCTGGGGGGTTACACCACTGCATGATAGGATAGGTATTCAGCCACAAGCCAAGTGAAAGACTTCGAACTTTAGTATTTGTCTGAGTCGGAGCCGAGGATCGGCTCCAAACCCAACCAGTAAGAATGAAGGGCGAGATGGACAACAGACATGGAACGTTATGGTGAGTACATAGCTTCTTTTTTTGTAGCAATATTTAGATTATAGTGATGTCCAGTTTATTTCTATAACTGCTATACAAGGTTTATTCTTCTCTTCTGATTTTTCAGTCTTTTAGCCAAGGTCAAGTATCTGTTTAAAAAAACAAAAAAAAAGTGTTTCCTTTTAGTGTAGTTTTGTGTGTGTGTGTGTTTGTGTGTTTGTGTGTGTATTTAAATTTTTTTAATCCTCAGGATTCTGTCCATTGGCTTTTTTATGGACCTTCAGATATCTGTATCCTCTGGATTTAGGAAATGATCGGAGTGCAGACATAAGTTCCGTCCCCAGGATCCACAGTCTGAGTGCATTTATTGCCTGTGTCTGGCACATTTAGATGTTGATTGCCAGTCTTGTGCTGCCTTCAGCACAAAGGGCTGTTTAGACAAGAAAAGATAAGTTAGTACTAATGGGGCTGCTTCCTGCCCAGACAGACCTTCCAAAAAAAAAGACAAAACAAAAATTAAAGGAATCCGACAAAAGGAAAAAAGGGAGGAAAAAGTCCCAAATAGGAAAGGCAGAGAAATCCCCATAAAAAACTGCTCTCCAGAACAAAATTCTTCACTTGGGCCCAACCTGAAATGTCCTCATAGGTCAGAACAGGTGACTGTTGGGCTCTAATCTCGATCTCCAAGACTTTGGTACTCTGCGGAACTAATAAGTCCCAGACTGCACTCCCCTATTCTTCATTTGAGGAGGTACTCTAGACTACCATCGTTGGCTTCCTCTACTCATTCATCTTGAGGACTATTGAAGCAAAATATTGACAGGATGATGAAGTTTTTGAGGATGTAAATCCAGCTTGGAGATGTTCTTGGTGTTTCACTGTTGCAGTCATCACATGTGGGTTATCTGTCTGCAGGTAGTCCTCAGCTGGCCTTAATACCAGAGTCTTCGGATTTCTGCGTTGGATGCAGTTACTTCTTCCATGACGTCAGGGGTATAAAACATGCAGCCGACACCATTACATCAGTCTTTCTTGCCGTGCGGTGCCCGAAGCAGAAGCAGTTCGCAAGTGCCGGTCGGCTGACTCCTGAAATTTTCGTTTTAGAGTTTCAGACCCGAAGTCTTCAAAAAAGATAAGTACCCCATTTGGGGATCCTTTTTCTTGCTCTAACCGATGTCCGTAAACGTTAATTGTCTTTCCTGTAGAAAGCAAATACCTCATAGAGATTTTCATTCTTACTGCATCCCCTGCTTAGGCCCAGACAATGATGTCCCTCGCTCTCGGTTTTGTGCCTTGTTCAACGCCCAAACTATTTGTCGTTGGGCTATTTTTGCAGCCAATTACTTTTGTACTCTGTGTACTCCGAAATGGCTTCGTTAAGCCATCTGACTACTGATCTTCCGAAAAAAACGTAAGGATAAAGACAGAGACAGACCGCATAGGTCCAAAACCGCTGACGACTCTTCCGTTAAGCTAGTCGGCTGGTACTCAGTGAGGTGCTTTCGCTGCCCCTGATAACCACTCCTTCAGATTTGCAGGCCTCTACTGAGACCCATTCAGAGTCCGGTATGCTGCGAGATGCTTCTTCGAGTATGAAACCTGCAGATGTCTCTACCTTGGATGGGTCCGGAGCCGCTGTGCAAGCACCGGCTTCTAAGGGTGTATTCAGGCCTATGGACATTCATATTAAACCGACGCCATCATTTTCATCCAAGCTAAAAACTCGCACTACACCTAGAAAACAGACGACCAAAGCACAGGCTCAGGCCCATATGCCTCAGACAAATGCATAGAATGGCTGAAGACCTCATTACCTTAATTAGGGGAAGCCAGCCTTCCCCCACTAAGAGACCTAGAACTGAATTTCTTTCTGATTCTTCCGATCAGGAATCTGATATTTCTGCTCCTCCTGATTACCAGGATTTGCCCTTATCTACTTAACTTATGAGGATTCTGATGCAGAGGATTCCATTCCCTCTGCTTCCCCTCCAGAAGATCTTTTTCACGGTGAAACCTTGCATACTCTTGGGGACCATTTCCGCTGGAAAAGCCAGGAGTACTCTGAATCCAAAAAGAGACTTAGGGAATTCTTACTCCTCCCTCAACACGCCTTTATCTATCCCTCCTGATGTTCTCCGTGTTTCACTGTTGCAGTCAGCACGTTTGGGTTATCTGCTTGCAGGTAGCCCTCAGCCGGCCTGATTATCAAAGTCTTGGGTCCTGCATCAGTTGCTGTCTCTTCTTACATGACATCAGGTAGTCAAGGGTATAAAGCATGCAGCCAACATCATTACACCCATCTTTCTTGCTGTGCAGTGCCCGAAGCAGAAGCAGTTGGCAAATGCCGGTTGACCGACACCTGAAATTTTCGTTTTTGAGTTTCAGAACCGAAGTCTTTATAAAAACGCTGAGTACTCCATTGGGGATCCTTTTCCTTGCTAAACCGATGTCAGTAAAAGTTAACAATTGTATTACTTCTGGAAAGCAAATACCTGATAAAGATTGTCATTCGTACTGCATTCCTTGCTTAGGCCCAGACCACGACGTCCCTTGCTGTTGGTTTTGTGCATTATTCAATCCTCATACTATTCGTCATCAATTCATTTTCCCATGCAACTCTTTCAGTACTCAGTTTAATTATCCAGAAATGGCTTCAATAAGCCATCCGACTACTGACATTCCGAAAAAACGTAAAGATAAAGACAGAGACAGACCGCATAGGTCCTGCTGACAACACTTCCATTAAGCTAGTCACCAGTTTGCTGGTACTCAGTCCATGATACCTGCTACTTCAGATTCGCAGGCCTCTACTGAGACACATTCGGAGTCCGGTATGCAGCGAGATGCTTCTTCGACTATGGAACCTGCGGATGTCTGTACCCTGAATGGGTCCGGATCTGCTATGCAGGCACCGGCTTCTGAGGGTGTATTCTGACCAACTGACTTGCATATCAAACAGACGCCATCTTCTTCAAGGCCTAAAACTCTATCCACTCCTAGAAAATCGACGTCCAAACCACATGGTCAGGCCCATATGCCTAAAAAACAAATAAGAATTGCTGAAGACCTTATTACTCTAATTAGGGGAAGCCACCCTTCTCCCTCTAAGAGACCTAGAACTGATTTTCCTCCTGATTCTTCTGATCAGGATTCTGAAATTTCTGTTTCTTTTGATGACCAGGATTTGCCCTTATCTACCTATGAGTATTCTGATGCAGAGGACTCCATTCCCTCTGCTTCCCCTCCAGAAGATATCTCTTTTGGTGAAACTTTGCACACTCTTAGGGAGCATTTCGCACTGGGAAAGCCAGGATTACTCTGACTCCAAAAAGAGGCTTAGGAGATTCTTACTCCTGCCTCAACACTGGCCTTTAGCTATCCCCCCTGTACTGGACATTGTAGATGATGCCTTCTTGGAATCTAGCCTGGCCCCAGACACCTTACCTCCAGCTCCCAGGAAAAGTGACTGGTATTACAGAGTACTTGATTCTCATAAGTTCCTCTTTAAGAATCCTTCTGCGGACCCAGAGACCATTTCACAGGGACCCAAAGGCATTAAGGCTACTACTGCCAAAAACCCTACCCCTTCTGATGGAGATTCCAGTGCCCTGGACAGATTGGGTAAGAAGGTATACACTTCTACTACTTTGGCCATTAGGGCCTTAAACTGCTAGTTTCATATGTTAGAGTGCCAGCAGCATATTATTGGATTACTTAAACAGAAATTGATGTTGAATCCTGACTGTGCTGAAAATAAAGAATTACAGGATTTAATGCATTCTGCTGAGCAAGCTGGTAAACATACTTTGCAATGTGGTTTTGACTCCTTAGAGGCATCTTGTAGGGCTGCTGTTACTGGGTCTGTTCTTATAAGGCATGCATGGCTTAAGGAGCAAACTCTGCCAGATCATGTTAAAGCCAAATTACTGGATGCTCCCTTAAACCAAGATCGCCTGTTTGGCAACAAAGCAGAAGAAGGTCTTAAAACGATGGAGAAAAAGCTAAATGTATACAAACTGTTAAGATTTCCTGCAAGTACAGCCTCCCAGATTTAATAGGCATTGGCTTTTTAAGAATTGGTCCTTTCCTGTCTCTTCCAGGCATTCTCAGTTCAAATCCAGGAACAGCAGACCACCTAGACCACATTCTCAAGGTACTCACAGGCCTATGCAGTGGGGGCCTCCCACTTCCAAAGCTGGCAGTAGTAAGACACTCCCTATGGTAAACTGTTTCAAGGACTTAACCTTTAACCTTTCAAACCTTGCTCAACTGACCGCACCTTTAGGGGGAAAGATTGCCCTGCATGCAAAAAAACTGGGAACTCATTAACCAAAACAAATAAATTTTAAATATAGTTTTCCATGGGTACAGATTCTTCTACACCTTACCAACCCCAAAGGGTTGGCCAGACTTACCCCCAAATCAGTGGGCAGAGGCTCAACAGCAGGTTCTCTGTCTCCTAAGTATCAGGGCTATTCATTGTGTCCCAGCAGAAGAATGTGGACAAGGTTTTTACTCCAGACTTTTCCTGGTACCCAGAAAAGATGACAACTGGCATCCTATCCTGGACCTATCTATCCAAAACACTTTTTTGCTAATTCCAAAATACAAAATGCTAACTCTTCATCAGCTGCTTCCCATGCTAGGCAAAAATGCCTGGTTAGCAACAATGGATTTAAAGGAAGCTTACCTGCACATCCCAATAAGGGATTCTTGCAGAAAATACCTACGCTTCAGAGCAGGCTACATGCACTATCAGTTCTGTGCACTCCCCTTTGGCTTATCTGCTGTTCCCAGGGTATTCACAAAATGTCTAGCTCCAGTCATTGCATTCTGCAGACAAAGAAATATTCAAATATACCCATACCTGGACGATTGTCTAATTCAGGCAGAAAGCCAGGACGTGCTATTAAATCATTTGGCATTTGTAAAGAAACTGCTAACCTCACTGGGGTACACCATAAAAAAAAAAAATCTTATCTAGTACCCTGCCAACAAATTGTATTCCTGGGAGCAAGCTTGAACACAACTTCCCAGACGGCATTCCTCACTCCGGAGAAACACGTTTATTTGACAACCTACTTCAAACTATTGGCCACAAAATTCCAGCTATCTGCAAGGAAAATACTGCAAGCCCTGGGATTCATGGCCTCTTGCATTCTACTAATTCCATATGCAAGCCTGCATATGAAGAAACTCCAATGGTATCTAAAACGCCTATGGTGTCAACATTCTCAGGACCTGGAAACAATGATTTTTATCATTCCTTGTATGAAGACAGAGTTCTTTTGGTGGGCAGGGGCTGAGAGGATGGGATCGGGGACCTGGCTTCTGGGGGAGGCCCTTGGCCTGCCCGTGCCATCTGTCAACTCCCCCGGCCTGCCCCGGGTGCTTGACTCCACGGCGGCCGTATCTCCGCACTCCCTTGCTACCACAACAGGGGACTCCCTTTCACTGTATCCCGTGCCGCCCAAACCCTAACGACAGATGCTTCATGGGGGGCTCACATGGCAGGGGAGTGCATTCAGGGCAAATGGAACCTGAGCCAGATGCACCTGCATATCACTCAAAAAGAAATGTTAGCTGTACAGAATTCTCTGACAGCCTTCAAAGACAACTATTGGTAAAGACAGGCAACACCACGGTTGTGGTACATAAACAAGCAGTGGGGAACCCACTCGTACCCTCTCTGCAGACTAGCCATAGCTCTGTGGAACACAGCCTTGAGCTACCAAGTACACCTACAAGCTCAATGCCTGCCAGGCAAACGAAATTCACTAGCAGACGACTTAAGCAGAAATTTCATGGACCCACACGAATGGAAAATAGAACCCAAAATATTCATCCTCTTGAGGAACAAATGGGGGACTCCAGAGGTAGACCTGTTTGCCTCCCCTCAGAACTACCAATTGAAGAAATTCTGCACAAGAACTCCCCACAGTCAAGCTTGCAAGGTGGATGCCCTGTTCTTTACCTGGGAAAGCCTCTTGGTTTATGCCTTTCCCCCTCTGCCTCTCCTCTCGAAGGTTCTACTAAAGATCAAACAGGGCAAGTCAAGGACAATACTGATTGCACCAGATTGGCCACGCCAGCACTGGGTACCCCCTCTTGCGCAGTATGACATTGCTGCAACCATGGCACCTGCCTCAGACCTCTTCCCTGCTGTCCCAGCAGGCGGGCCAGATTCTGCACCCCAGCTTCAAACCCTGAACCTTGCAGCCTGGCTAATTCCTTGAGCTCTCCTCTAGCATTCCTCAGTAAGCAAGTGCTGGATGTCGTTCTGGAGGCAAGGAGGCCTAGTACTAGAAAATCCTGTGCTGAAAAGTGGAAAAGATACTGTTCCTGGAGCCAGGCTCAGGGAATGGACAACAACGGTGCCCAGCTTACCTCATATTCTACAGTACTTAACAGAAATGCTCCACAAGGGCCTATCCTTTTCGTCAATTAAAATTCATGCCTCTGCCATTTCAGCATATTATAATACTGAGCCACCCCTCTTCTCTCACCCCTTGCTAAAACAATTCCTTAGAGGGGCCAAAAATTTAAGACCTCCCAGGACAGCTCCCACTCCAGCCTGGGACCTTAACTTTGTGTTGGAAAAGCTCACTCTTCCCCCCTTTGAGCCAGCTGCAACAGCAGAGTTGAAATTTCTTTCTTGGAAAACAGCCTTCCTTCTAGCAATCACTTCAGCAAGAAGTGCGTCTGAATTACAGGCCCTCATGGCAGTGGAACCCTTCATTATCTTCCATGCGGACAGGGTTTCCCTCAGGACGAATCCTTCCTTTATGCCCAAGGTGGTGTCTAGTGTGGCCCTAAATCAGTCCATTCATTTGCCTACTTTTTTCCCTAATCCACAAAACAAAGGGGAACGAATACTGCACTCTCTGGATGTGCACAGACAACATAGATTTTATTTGGACATGACGAAGCCTCTCAGAAAATCTGAACCGCTGCTAGTTGGCTTTGCTGCAGGGGCAGAGGGGAAGGCTATTTCAAAGCAAACCATTTCCAAATGGATAGCCCATTGCATAAATTTCTGCTACAAGCACCATGGAAAACCTACCCCACAGGGGATAAGATAACATTCCACCAGGTCTGCATCTACCTCTCCGGCTTTTCTCAGAGGAGTCTCTACCAGGGAAATCCTAGAAGCTGCTACCTGGAGCTCTGTACATACCTTCACCAAGCATTACCACATGCCTGTCTTTCTAAATCCAGAGCTGGATTTGCCACTGCAGTCTTGCAGGGCTTAATAGCTGGCCCTAATGCTCTTTAACTTTGTCCTCTCTTCCTTAGCTTTGGGAATTGACCCAAATGTGATGACTGCAACAGTGAAACACGAAGAACATGGTACAGTTGTGTACACTTAACTTAAATGTAGATGTTAGAGAGTATTCACTGTTGCAGTCCTGGTTACCCACCTTCTAGCCCCCTGTTTTTTCTCTTACTATACCTCTACTTTCTTTTACTATGCTTAAAAGCCTTTTTGGTGTATTTGCTTTTGTTTGGAGGTATATTTCTTGTGATTTAAATTATACACACACACACACACACACACATATATATATATATATATATATATATATATATATATATATATTTTTTTTTTTTTTTTTTGCTCCCCATTTGGGGGGCACCTGACATCTGGGGCAAGAAAAACTGATGTAATGGCATTGGCTGCATGTTTTATACCCCTGACGTCATGGAAAAAGGGACAGCAACCGACGCAGGACACAAGACTTTGTTAATCAGGCCGACTGAGGGCAACCTGCCAGCAGATTACCCAAATGTAATGACTGCAACAGTGAATACATTCGAACATCTACATTTATGGTAAGTGTACACAACTATACTTTTTCTGTACCTGTTGTGGCTTTAACCTTTGAGGCCATCAAAAGTTCTTGGCAAGTCCCAAGGATAAGGTGTCTCCAACTAGTTCGACTCTGTACAAGCCCCAATGGGGATCTGCTTCCTTCTCTCATCATCTTGTCGGATCGGAATCAGAGGCTTTCGAGGAGGTGTCCTTTGTCAATTTCCAGTCTGATTCAGAGGCTTCTGATATTCCCCCAGAAGGACTTCACAAGAAATGGACATAAAGAAGGAAGCACATAAACTCTTCTCCAAAGACCTTAACTGAAGATACTGACTTAGAGGAAGGTTCCCTTGCTCCCCCTCTGACGACACCACATTTGGTGATTTATACTAAATTGATGAAGCAGAGAGGAGTTGGTTGTCCCAAGATCCTTCACCTGATGAGTTAGTGTTCTTGGAAGCTTTTGCTTCTGGCCCGACTATTGTCTTGGGTGGTACCACCTGTTCATCCTCGTATTGATCTTATGGCTCAACAGGCATGGAAGGACTTTGATGTGGTGGAACCTATCCTCAAAGTGGATCACATTTTAACTGCTGCTAAGGACAGGAAACACTGGAGGAAGGGTCCTCCAGTAGATGCTATTGTGGTACAGCAGCCACAAGCAAAGAACTGTCTGAAGAGAGTTCATCTATTCATATTCCTAGCAGAGTTGTGGGTGATGAACAGGTTTGGGAAGCAGGCCTATGCATTAGTGTCTTTCAGTCTTACATTGCTGAATTATTTGGCTCACCTAACCATTTGTTAGAGAGACTTGAGAAAAAATATCACTAAGTCTCTCTGGGGTGTATTTGTTGCAAATGTTCAGAAAATTGTGGACTCCCAGCTTTCTACCCTACAGTCCACCTTGAATGCGGCCATGCATTTGCTACTCAGTGCTGTTTATGGCACGGTCAGACCAGCATCATCATATACAGCCACACCTGGATGCATCTTTGTGACATTGTGGACGGCTTTAAGTTTTCTTTTGTGAATGCTCTAATAATGGCTCAGCTCTGTTTGGACCCAAGGTTAAAGACATGCTCACTAAGAGTTAACAGGATGGTATGACACTCTCTTCAGTGGGAGTCTGCTTCTAAACCTTGCAAAGGTCTTTCTCTAGGAATCCTAGATTGGGAAGAAGATGTTTCCAAAACTTAGTTCTTACCATGACTTCCAGGTGATCGCCCTGTAGCCGGTTTACAAATGGATGATGTCCTAGAGGCAGACCACATAATCAGGACATTAGTGGTCATTGTACTGAGAGAGCCTTTCGGTGTTCCTGGATATTTGCCCAAGTGCTGCACTCTGGAGGCAGTTGGCACCTATGTTTGCATCCCCAAACCTGGCACAGCATAACTTCAGATTCTTGGGTCCTGAAGATAATTTCCAGACGCTACCCAATTCTTTTTTCACTTCTGTCTCAGAAAAAAAAAGATCCTTATGTTCTAGCTAGTAAGTGTTACTTAGCAGCCATAGAAATTTAAAGGCTGCTAGAAAAGTGTCACCCAACTGGTCCCCCAAGACCAGTTAGAATCCAGAGTCTAAGTTTCTTTATAGTACCAAAGTCGACGGGGGACCTCAGACTCATTTTAGATCTGTCATCTGAACCAATTTTTGAAACGGACAAAATTCCTGATGAGTTTATTTTACCTGATGAGAGTTGGTTGGATATGCTACATAGATTTCCAGGATGCCTACGTCATATCAAAATAGCAAAGCAATCCAGGAGATTTCTGTGCTTCAGCTGCAAGCCATTCACTACCAGTTACAACCCCTGGCTTTGGGTCTAACCGCAGCCTCCAGGGTGTTCCCAAGTTCATGGCAGTGGAAACAGTATACTGTCTGCTGGGGAAGTATGTTTTCTCTACCTTGACAATTAGCTCTGAGCTAATACTTTTGAGCATTTACTACTTTACCATCTGGAACACGTGCGCCAGTTGTTATTGGGCTTATGGATAACTGTGAATCTAACAAAGTGCCACTTGACCCACAACTCAAAGTAGGATTCCTAGGATGCCACGTGGATAATAACCTTCAGCAAATCAGCCCCCACCCCCTCAGCCAGAGTTTTATCTCTTCACCTTATGGCCATGCAGGGTACTACGTCTTTCATTACCACCAGCGAGGTTAGTACTTCACCTTGGTCTAATGGCATTCAGAATTCCAATGTCTTTTCTAGCCAAATAGTATACCTGAGTACTGCAGTGAACTACAGCAGTACAGGGGTCTCAGTCCATTTGTCCATTACATGCAAAGATTCAAATTATTCATATTTGCAAGACAGCACATAGCTTGGTGTGTAACATCTACATCAGTAACCGAGATGTGCCCTTTTCACTCAGAATTCATGGCTCATAGTGGTAGCCATGAATGCTGCCCTTCTAGAGTGGGAGGGGCATCTTGAAGAGAGAATGGTCCAGGTTACATAGTCATACCTAGAGGCCAATCTTCACATCAGTGTCTTGGAGCTGAGGGTGGTCCTGCTATTGTTACAAGCATTCCAGGATTTTCTCCTCAAGAGTTTTATGTCCACACAGGTGGAGAATCTGACAGTGGTATGATGATCTTCGTGTTTCACTGTTGCAGTCATTAGATTTGGGTAATCTGCTTGCAGGTTGCCCTCAGTCAGCCTGATTAACAAAGTCTTGGGTCCTGCGTCAGTTGCTGTCCCTTCTTCCATGACGTCAGGTCGTCAGGGGTATAAAACATGCAGCCGACATCATTACATCCGTCTTTCTTGCCGTGCGGTGCCCAAAGCAGAAGCAGCTCGCAAGTGCTGGTCGGCTAACTCCTGAAATTTTCGTTTTCTAGTTTCAGAACCAAAGTCTTCAACTAAAAGCTAAGTACCCCATTAGGGAAACTTTTTCTTGCTCCTTACCGATGTCAGTAAAAGTTAATAATTGCATTACTTGTGGAAAGCAAATACCTCATAAAGATTTTCATTTGTACTGTATTCCTTGCCTAGGCCCTGACCACGAAGTACCTTGCTGTCAGTTTTGTGCGTTATTAAATCAGAGCACTATCTGTTGTCAGTATATTTTTGCCTCTAAATATTTCGGTTCTCTGTTTAATTATCCAGAAATGTCATCGGTTAGCCATCCGACTACCGGGATTCTGAAAAACCGCAAAGATAAAGACAGAGGCCGCCGAGGTCCAAAACTGCCGACAACGCTTCTCCAAATCCAGTCGCCAGTTCGCCAGTACTCGGTGAGGCACTTTCGCAGCCCCTGATACCCGCTACTTCTGATTCACAGGCCTCTACTGAATCCCATTCGGAGTCCGGTATGCCACGAGATACTTCAACTATGGAACCCGCAGATGTCTCTACCTTGGATGGGTCCAGAGCCGCTGTGCAGGCACCGGCTTCCGAAGGTGTATTCAGGCCTGCAGACTTGCATATTAAATTGACACCTCCTGCATTACTAAGGCCTAAATCTCGATCCATGTCTAAAAAACCAACGCCAGGCCACATACTTGGGCCTCTATGCCTAAAAACAAATGATAAAAATGGCTGAAGATCTAATAACTCTAATCCGGGGTAGCCAACCCCCCCCCCTTTCTAAGAGGCCTAGGCCTGAGCTTGACTGTGACTCTTATGATCGGGATTCTGTTTTCTGACTCTTCTGATGACCTGGATTTGTCCTTGCTTACTTATGAGGATTTTGATGCAGAGGACTCTATTCCCTCTGCTTCCCCTCATGAGTTTTTTTCTTTGGGGGAAACCTTACATACTCTAAGGGAGCATTTTCACTGGGAAAGCCAGGAATTTTCTGATTCAAAAAAGAGGCTTAGGGATTTCTACCTCAGCATAGGCATTTGGCTATTCCTCCTGAACTAGACATTGTTGATGATGCTTTCTCGGAATCCAGTTTGGCCTCTGATTCCCTGCCTCCTGCTCCCAGTAAACCTGACAGATACTACAGGGTCCCTGAGTCCCACAAGTTCCTTTTCAAAAATCCTATTGCAAATCTAGAGACTATTTCACAGGGGTCCAAGGGCATTAAGGCTTCTACTGCTAAAAATCCTACCCCTTCTGATAGAGACTCCAGGGCGCTGGATAGATGGGATAAAAAGGTTTACACTTCAGCAACCTTGGCCATTAGAGCTTTAAACTGACAATTTCATATGTTAAAATATCAGCAACATGTTATCGGACTGCTTAAACAGAAAATGATGTTGATTCCTGACTCTGTGGAAAATAATGATTTACAGGATTTAATGCATTCTGCTGAACAAGTTGGAAAATATACTTTGCAATGTGGTTTTGATTTTTTAGAGGCCTCTTGCAGGGCTGCTGTTACTGGGTCTGTGCTTAGAAGGCATGCTTGGCTTAAGGAGCAATCTTTGCCTGATCATGTTAAAGCTAAATTATTGGATGCTCCTTTAAATCAGGTCCGCCTGTTTGGCAACAAGGCTGAAGAAGTTCTTAAAAAGATGGAAGATAAAGCTAAATTTATGCAAACTGTTAAAGATTTTTTACAAGTTCAGCCTCCTAGATTTAGTAGGTACTGGCCCTCTAAGACTTGGTCCTTTCCAGCCCCTTCCAGGTATTCTCAAGCCAAACCCAGACACAGAAAAAAACCCAGGTTTCAGTCCCAGGGGACTCTCAGAACTAAGCAGTGGGGGCCTCCACTTCCAAGTCTGGGAATAACAAGACTTCCCCCCTATGGTAAACTGTCTCAATGACTTCTTTTTAAAATTTCCAAGCACTTATCTTCTGACTGCCCCTTTGGGGGGAAATATTGCTCTTCATGCAAAGAACTGAGAACTCATTACCCAGGACAAATGGGTTTTAAATATAGTGTCCCAGGGATACACATTTCACTTCCACATGTTGCCAACGCCAAATGGGTGGCCGGACCTACCCCCAAATCAATGGGCAGAGGCTCAAAAACAAGTACTTTCTCTCTTAATCATGGGGGGCTATTCAACTGGTACCAGAAGAGGAAAAGGGACAAGGTTTCTACTCAAGACTTTTCCTGGTACCCAGAAAAGACAAATCATGGCGTCCTATCTTGGACCTGTCTAACACCTTTCTGGAGATTCCAAAATTCAAGATGCTGACTCTTCACCAGTTACTTCCTATGCTAGGCAAGGACACCTGGTTGGCAACACTAGATTTAAAAGAAGCATACCTGCACATCCCAGTCGGGGAATCTTGCAGAAGATACCTACGCTTCAAAGCAGGCTACACGCAGTTCTCTGCATTGTCCTTTGGCTTATCTACTGTGCCCAGGGTATTCACAAAGTGCCTAGCTCCAGTTATTGCATTTTGCAGGCAAAGAAGTATTCAAATATGTCCATACCTGGACGATTGTCTAATTCAGGCAGAAAGCCAGGACATACTTTTAAATCATCTGGCCTTTGTAAAAAGGGTTCTAACTTGTCTGGGGTACACCATAAATGAAAAGAAATCACACCTGGTACCCTGTCAACAAATTACATTCCTGGGAGCAAGCTTGAATACAACTTCCCAGATCGCTTGCCTCATGCCAGAAAAGCAAATTCATTTGACAACCTACTTCAAACAAGTGGCCACAAAAACCCTGCTATCTGCAAGACAAATACTGCAAGCCTTGGGGTTCAAGGCCTCCTGCATTCTTCTAATTCCGTACACAAGACTGCATATTAGGAAACTACAGTGGTATCTAAAAAGCCTATGAGGTCAACATTCTCACAGCCTAGAAACAATGATTCCTATCATACCTTGCCTACACCTAGAGTTCCTTTGGTGGACAGAGGCCTGCCACCAAAACAAGGGTCTACCTTTCACACCACCCCCTGCCGCCCAAAGTCTAGGTCCGGCGTCGGTTGTCGTCGCTTCTTCCCTGACGTCAGTGCGGCAGGGGTATAAAAGAGGCAGCCGACGCCAACTTCTTCAGTCTTTCTTGCCGCGCGGTGCCTGAAGCAGAAGCAGTTCGCAAGTGCCGGTTGGCCAGCTCCTGAGATTTACAAAAATATTTCAGCCGAAGTCTTCTTGAAAGCTAAGTACCCCGTTGGGGAAACTTTTGTTGCCTCAGACCGATGTCAGACAAAGTTAATAATTGCATTTCATGTGGGAAGCAAATACCGCATAAGGATTTCCACTCTTTCTGTATACCTTGCTTAGGCCCAGACCACGATGTCTCGGCCTGCCATTTTTGTGCTAGATTCAACAAGCGCACTATTAAGCGCCGGGTGGAGTTCGCCCTTCAATGTTGTCGGATACTCTGACTCCAGTTTTGAGTAAAAGACTCAAAGATAAGGACCGACATACAAGGTCCGCACCGACTACTGACACCACGCTAAGGCCGACTACCGGTTCTCCGGTTCTCAGCGAGGCGCCTACGCAGCCCCTGAGTACCGATGACACAACATTACCAGTGTCTTCAGTACCCGAGGTCGCAGGCTCCTCGGTCCCCATTCCTAGTACAGATACCGATGCCACTCTTGGCGGGGAAACTCAGAGTTTAGACAGGCCTGCCATTTCTCAAGGTGTCTTAAGGCCTTCCTCCTTCTCTGTTAAAGCTTTCACTAAATCTAAAGCAGCCATGAAAACCAAAAAACAGGGACCTCAGGCCCCCCCTCAAGGCCTCATGCCTAAAAAACAGATGCTCAAAATGGCCAAGGATTTGATTACTCTTATCAGTGGTTCTCAACCCCCCTCTGACAAAAGGCCCAGATTAGAGGAAGACTACCCTTCCTCAGATCAAGCCTCTATTACCTCTGAACATTCTGAGTATCAGGATTATGCCTATTCTCCTTTCAAAGACTCTGATGCAGAGGAGTCTATTCCCTTGGTCTCCCCCCTGAGAACTACTCTTTTGGGGAAACCCTACATACATTGAGGGAACACTTTCACTGGGAAGACCAAGATTACTCAGATTCCAAGAAAAGGCTTAGGGATTTTCTTTTGCTCCCCCAGCATAGGCCCCTGGCTATCCCTCCTGTTTTAGATATATTGGATGATGTGTACACAGAAGCCAGCCTTAATCCAGATTCTTTGCCTCCAGCTCCTGTTAAACCAGACTGGTATTATCGGGTTCCTGGTTCACACCAGTTCCTATACAAAAGCCATACTGCTGACCCAGAAACTATTTCACAGGGTCCCAAGGGAGTTAAGGCCTCTACTGCTAAAAACCCATTACCTTCAGAGAGAGATTCCAGAGCTTTAGAAAGGTTGGGAAAAAAGGTGTACACCTCTGCCACTTTAACCATGAGGGCATTAAACTGTCAGTTCCACATGTTAAAGTATCAACAGTTTTTGTTATCTCAGTTGAAAAGCAAAATGACACAACCAGAACAACCAGACTTAAAAGAGTTGCAGGATTTGTTGCATGGTGCTGAGCAAGTGGGTAAACATACCTTGCAGTGGGGTTTTGATGCTTTAGAGGCTTCTTGTAGAGCTGCTGTTACGGGGTCTGTTATACGTAGACATGCTTGGCTCAGAGCAAGCCTTACCAGATCATGTCAAAGCTAAATTATTAGATGCACCTCTTCAAAAAGATGTATTGTTTGGTGTTAAAGCTGAGGAGGTACTAAAGAAAATGGAGGAAAAAGCGAAATCAATGCAAACAGTGAAAGATTTCCTGCAGGTACAACCTCCACTTTTCAGCAGAAACTGGCCTTCAAAAAATTGGTCCTTTCCAGCCACGGACAGACCTCAAAGGGGCAGATACAGATGCCCAAGGGGTAGAGGGCAACCTCAAGGAACTTTCAGAGCCAAACAGTGGCAAGCTCCAACCCCAAGAGGTGGAGAAGATCGATCACAGTCATTTAGAAAACAGACACAATGACTTCCCCCTTTACCTGCCAAGCAAAGCTTTAATGGCAGCACCTTTGGGCGGAAAGCTGGCATTATTCTCAAAAAATTGGCATATTGTTACAAAAGACAAATGGATTCTGGACATTATAGACAGAGGCTACAGGTTCCACTTTCACACTCTTCCAAAAACGAGAGGCATGCCAAACCTGCCACAAAATCAAAGGGCAGAGGCACAAAAACAAGTTTCAGCTCTCATGGACATGAAAGCGATTCAAGAGGTACCTGCAAAAGAACAAGGTCAAGGGTTTTATTCCAGACTATTCCTGGTACCAAGGAAAGACAAAGATTGGAGACCTATTTTAGACTTATCCATCCTAAATACATATTTACAGGTACCAAAATTGAAGATGCTCACATTACAGCAGCTTCTTCCCATGCTGGGCAAGGAGTCTTGGCTGGTAACATTGGACCTCAAGGAGGCATACCTGCATGTCCCTATCAGACAAGATTGCAGAAGATACCTCAGATTTCTTGCAGGTTCAACCCATTATCAATTCTCTGCATTGCCCTTTGGCTTATCTACTTCGCCCAGAGTGTTTACGAAATGCCTGGCATCAGTAATCGCCTTCTGCAGACTACAAGGAATACAAATCTACCCATATCTGGACGACTGCCTGATCCAAGCGGACAGCAAGGACATACTTCTGAAACACCTGGCGTTTGTGATACAACTGTTGAACTTTCTGGGATACACAGTCAACAAAAAGAAATCAAAACTAGTACCCTCTCAACAAATAATTTTCCTGGGTGCCAGCTTGAATACAACCACCCAGATGGCCTACCTCACGCCAGACAAACAAGGGCAACTGTCTCAATACTTCAGCAAAATGGCAACCTTCACCAGGCTGACTGCAAGGAAAGTCCTGCAGGCTCTGGGATTCATGGCATCTTGCATCCTACTAATCCCATGTGCAAAGCTGCATATGAGGAAACTTCAATGGTACCTAAAAAACTTATGGTCTCAACACAGCCACAGCTTGGAAACAGTTATACCACTCATTCCATGCCTTCAAAAGGAATTTCTGCGGTGGGCTCAAGCATGCCAAAGAAACATAGGTCTCCCTTTCTGTGTACCTCAAGCAACTCATATCATCACAACAGACGCTTCAAACTATGCCTGGGGGGGCACACATGATAGATCAGTGCATTCAGGGAAAATGGTCCCAAAAAGAGAAGCACCTACACATCAACCAAAAGGAAATGCTAGCCGTGCAAAATGCTATTATGGCCTTCAAAGACCTACTGCATCCAGGCCAGCTATTGATAAGGACAGACAACACCACAGTGATGTGGTACATAAACAAACAGGGGGGAACTCATTCATACCCCCTGTGCAGGCAAGCCATGACCCTATGGAACACAGCACTGGAATTGCAAATTCAACTACAGGCACAATTCCTGCCAGGGAAGGAAAACACACTGGCAGACAGCCTAAGCAGAAATATGACAGATCCACACGAATGGAATTTGCATCCTCAAGTTTTCACAAAGATAACTCAGGCATGGGGACAGCCAGACATAGATCTCTTTGCTACCCACAGAAATTACCAGTTGAAAAAATTTTGTTCAAGGACCTATCCACAGGCCTGTAAAGTGGACACACTTTCTTTCAATTGGGCAACGTTGACAGTCTATGCCTTCCCACCTCTTCCTCTGATTCCCAAAGTTCTATTAAAAGCCAGAGCAGAGAGGCCGAAAATGATTCTCATTGCTCCAGACTGGCCAAGACAACACTGGTATCCGCGCCTGAAGAGCCTGACACATTCACCACCATGGATCCTACCTCTAGTTCCTCTTCTATTGTCCCAGCACAACTACAAGACTCTTCACAGCCAGCTTAAAACCCTAAATCTAGCTGCATGGAGAATTCCTTGATTTCCCAACAGACCCTCCTCTCCAAGGAGGTGCAGGATGTCATCTTGGAGGCCAGAAGACCTTCTACTAGAAAAGCCTATTCCGCCAAATGGAAACGAACGATTTTGTGCCTGGAATCAAGAAAAGGGCCAGAATCCTTGGGTAATAAATTTACCTCAAATTTTACAGTACCTAGCTGAGATGTTAAACAGTGGACTTTCCTTCTCCTCCATCAAAATCCACACTTCAGCCATTTCTGCACAATACAACACAGATCCTCCTTTATTCTCTCATCCTCTCTTAAGACAGTTCCTCAGAGGGGCAAAGAATATAAAACCCCTAAGGAAACCACCAGTCCCTGCTTGGGACCTCAACTTCGTATTGGAAAAGCTGACCCTTCCTCCCTTCGAGCCAGCTGCTTCAACAGAACTACAATACTTGTCATGGAAAACAGCCTTCCTTCTGGCTATCACCTCAGCACGCAGAGTTTCGGAGCTACAGGCCCTCATGGCTGTGCAACCTTTCATCATTTTCCATCAGGACAGAGTTTCCTTACGAACAAACCCTACCTTTATGCCAAAGGTAGTATCCAGTGTAGCTTTGAATCAGACTATCCACTTACCTACCTTTTATCCAAATCCACAAAACAAAGGGGAAAGACTACTACATTCCTTGGACATTCACAGACAACTTGGTTATTACTTGGACAGGACAAAGCCATTCAGGAAATCCGAGCAACTCTTTGTGTCCTATGCTACAGGTGCTTAAGGAAAGGCTATCTCCAAACAAACAATCTCAAAATGGATAGCCCACTGCATAAGCTTTTGTTACTCATGTCATGGAAAAACTGTGCCTACAAGCATCAGATCCCACTCCACCAGGGCCACAGCTACCTCTGCAGCTTTCCTCAGGGGGTTTCCTACCAAGGATATTTTGGAAGCAGCCACTTGGAGTTCAGTACACACTTTCTCCAAACAATATCACCTGCCACTATATTCTAAATCTAGAGCGGGATTTGCCACAGCAGTCTTGCAGAGCATCCTTGCTCCTCCTAGTTCCACTTAGTGCCTGCCACCCCTACTTAGCTTTGGGATTCTTCCCATCTGTAATGACTGCAGCTGTATGCACGATGAACATAGTACAGTTTTGTACCTACCATAAATGTAGATGTTCGAGTGCTCATACAGCTGCAGTCCAGGTTACCCCCCCCCCCCCCCTCTGTCCCCTCTTAGGACAGGCCTTATGACAAACACCTTCTCATGCAACCTATTTGGGGTATTCTTTTATGGTGTATTTGCTTGCAACTACTGTTTTTTGATTATTCTATATTGCATGATTACATAAATTTATGTTTTGCCTTCCTTCTGGGGGCACCTGACATCTGGGGCAAGAAAAACTGAAGAAGATGGCGTCGGCTGCCTCTTTTATACCCCTGCCGCACTGACGTCATGGAAGAAGCGACGACAACCGACTCCGGACCTAGACTTTGGAATTTGGCCGACCGAGGACGGCAGGATAACCCATCTGTAATGACTGCAGCTGTATGAGCACTCGAACATCTACATTTATGGTAGGTACAAAACTGTACTTTTTGCAGGGCCTTTTTGCTGGCCCTAATGCTGTTTAAACGCCTCCTCCCAACCATAACTTTGAGAATCTACCCAAATGTAATGACTGCAGCAGTGAAACATAAAGAACATAGTACAGTTGTGTTCACTTACCATAAATGTAGATGTTCGAGTGTATTCACTGTTGCAGTCCTGGTTACCCTCCCTCCTGCCCCCTAACTTCTTTTGGCTATACCTCTACATTTCTTTACTATGCTTAAAAGCCTTTTTTGTGTATTTGCTTTTTTGTTTGAGGTATACCTTTGTGTTTTTATGTTTAATTGCTTGCCATTAGGTGGGCAGCTGACATCTGGGGCAAGAAAAACTGATGTAATGGTGTCCGCTGCATGTTTTATACCCCTGACGACCTGACGCCATGGAAAAAGGGACACCAACCAATGCAGGACCCAAGACTTTGTTAATCAGGCCGACTGAGGGTAACCTGCAAGCAGATTAAACAAATGTAATGACTGCAACAGTGAATACACTTGAACATCTACATTTATGGTAAGTGTTCACAACTGTACTTTACTTAGGTTCATAGGTGTTTATTAGGCTAATGACCACAAGGGCCTTTTTAAGCCCAAGCATGCATCCCAAATCTCAGAAGTTCTGATACCATTAAGTGTAAGTAGGGATTTTGGAAATGAAACATTTACAAGCAGGGACCTGTGTAGGGGAAAACCTATTAACCTCTTTGACAGACCATGAGAGTTTGGTAATGAGTGCTCTCTTCACACTGCTTTGTAATAGCATTGGACATTCCTGTGTCAACCAGTGTATTCTACTTAATCTGCTATCTTGATGCCTCATGAGTGGTATTGCAGTCCTAAAGTGGCACACTTCATTTTTAGTCACTGGGGCCAATCTTGTTGCAACCTGTTTGTCTCCTATGTCCGTAAAATGCAGCAGGTGTTTTGCCCTGATCTCTCGACAGTGACGGTTGTTGAGAGAGGCACTCTGGTCCACAGCTGCCCCTTGGTATTCCATATTCCTTCTTACTATTGCATGTAATGAATAAATTTGTACAGATAGCAAGACAGTGCATGGCCAGGGTGATACTCATTCTCCTTCTTGTCGTTGACAGACATGGATGTTCTTTGTTTCACTGTTTAAGTTTTGACTGTTGGGATTTTCTGCTGTGAAAGTCCTTGGCTGGCCCAACTCCCAGGCTGGCAGACGTCCTTAACATTGTTCGTACTCTCCAGTATAAAGGGAACCAGCCTGCGTCATTTCTTCAGTCTTTTCTTACCGCTGGAGCCTAAAGCAGTATGCAAGTGAATCAGTGCATCAGTTGGTCTGCACTAGAGTGAGTTTGGTAAGATAAGTACCCCATTGGGGAACTCTTTTTGTTTCTCTTATCTCATGTCAAATAAAGTAAATAATTGTTTCCACTGTGGTAAACAAGTCCCACACAAAGATTTCCATACTCTTTTTGTTACTTGCTTAGGCCCAGACCACGATGTCCCCAATTGTCGTTTTTGTACTATGTTTAACCTTAGAATGATTAGGCATAGGGCCGAATTCTTAGCCTATTTTCTAAGACAATCTGTTGATCCACATTAGTGTATGTTGTATGCCGTATGGTGTATGCCAGTCATCCCATTCTTGAGTTGCATCAGCGTAAAAAAGAGAGAAAGCTTAAGCCGAAGTAGTTGGATGGCAATCACTCTACAGCCGTGTAGCCTGTTGACTTATGATTGTTGAAGATGAGGAGCTTTCGCACCCCCTTCAAAATTTCAAACAGTAACCCAAACCTGTGTCGAGACTCATTTGGAGTCAGACATGCCCTCAGTTCCTTCCATTTTTAACCTTCTCAACTCATCGGTTCAGTCCAAGGTTGCTCTGCAGGTCACGGCTTCCAACAAGCACTTGTTAACTGGTAATGCAGCGAGGCTGAGGCCTACGCCTAAGCCAGTGCACTTCCACAGAGTCAGTTGCCAGGGTGTTGGACACACCTAGGTCCAAACCCACCCCAAGAAAATGCTGTTTCAGAGCCACTGCCAAGGCATACGGGCTCCAAGTTACTGGCATCCCAACAGGATTTGATGAAGCTGGTTGAGGGCTTAACATTGCAAGGGCCAGACAGACCATAGGTGAAGCCACCACAGGAAAAAGGAAAAGGGATGAGTGTATTGACCCTTGCCCAGATCCTTAAAAATATGAGGAGGATTCAGACGTTGAAGATTCTGGCTCAGAGGAAGGACCCTCTTACACATCCTTTGAGCATTCGGATTTTGAAGAGATGCTTCCAACTGCTTCACCTCCAGACGATCAAACTTTTGGGGGAAACTCTTCATGCTATGAAGCAACATTTTCAGTGTGAGGCTGTAGATTACCCCCAGGCCAAGAAGAGAGTTTGGGAGTGCTTGGACCTCCCAGAACACATACCTGTAGTTATCCCTCCCATTTTGGATGTGGTGAAAGATGTTTTCCAGGATGTCTCAATGAACCCCGATTCACTTCCCCAGCCCCTAGGAAACCAGACAGATTTTATAGGGTGCAAGATACCCTTAAATATCTGTTTAAAAATCCTTCAGCTGATCCAGAAGTTATAACTCCAGGGTGTGAAGGGGCTAGGACCAATGCCTCCAAAGATCCCCTGCTCACGGACAAGGAGAGTAGGGCCCTAGCTAGATTCCGAAAATTGGTATAAACTTCTGTTACCTTGTCTATGAAGACCCTCAGTTGTCAATTCCACAAGATCAAATATCAACAAACCGTCCGGGATCAACTCAAAAAATTTCAACCATGGGAGATAAAAATCTTGCCAAGACTCTTTTGGACCCGTCACTCCACTTCCCAGGTGGCAAAACACTCCTTGCATTGTGGCTATGATGCCATGGAAGCATTCAGCAGGGCACCTCTCACTGGTTCAGTAATCAGAAGGCATGCATGGCTTAGGGAACAGTCTCTCCTAGATAATGTAAAGGCTAGCCTTTTAGATGCTACCTTTGACAAAGAGAGACATTTTGGACCAGCAGCTGAGGCAGTACTCATAAAGATGGAATACAAAGCAAAGTCCATGCTTCTTGCTGAACTTAGATGGCCGTACCTGCAGGAAATTCCCAGCCAAAAATTGGTCCTTTCCTACCCAGCCTAAAAATAAACAGAAGACTCCATGACACGGTTCCCAGGTAAAGGCTTCACCAACAGAGATCTAAACAATGGACTTCTTGACACACCCTGGCAAGCGAGTTATAGGTCATAGCCCCCTGCCAGAGAGCAATTAGGACACCTCCTGGTCCACTCTCCCACCACCACCATCCCAAAACTAGGAGGAAGGCGCTGTCAGTCTTCCTCCAAAACTGGACTCATATTCCTTCAGGTCATTTTGTTTTAAACATTATTGCAAATGGTTACAAACTCACTTTCAAAGAGCCCTTAATATACTCAAGTTTCCCGGATGTATCCCCAAATCAAAAAACTCGGGCTGTCGAACAGATACAGATCCTGTCTTATTAGGGAGTGGTGGAGCCAGTTTCAGAGGAACAAAAAGGGAAAGTTTCTTACTTGAGGTTATTTTTAGTCCTAAGAAGAGAAGAATCTTGATGTCCTATTCTGGACCTGTCCAGATTAAAGCAATTCCTCAGGATTCCAAATTTCAGAATGATGATGCTTCAAAAATGAAGGCTTTCATGGTCTTAATAGACCTAAAGGATGCCTACTTAAACATTCCTATCCAAAATCACACAGAAGCTTTCTGTGCTTCAGAACAGGCTCCTGTCGCTGTCTATTTTCAGCTCTGCCCTTTGGATGGTCTACCGCTCCAAGGGTTTTCACAAAGGGTATGGCACGGGTCATAGCTTACTGCAGAACTAAATGGGTCCAGATTTACCGTTACCTGGACGATTGCTTAATACAAGCTGCAGACATGACAAAGATCAACAAAGACCTGAAATTCACATAAGACCACCTGACCTCTGTGAGGTTCACTTTTGACTTCAAGAAATCCAGCCGAAAAGATAGTATTTCTAGGCACTGTCCTTGATTCCTTCCACCAAAGCCCCCCCCCCCCCCCCCCCGACAAGGTCACCTTTTTAACTAGTTACTTCCTTCAGGTACAAGAAGATCAAAACATCACAGCCAGGGAATTCCTCAGACTACTGGAGTTCATGGCATCCTGTATCCTTATGGTACCTGTAACCAGACTCCACATGAGGAAGCTGCAATGGTACCTATAGAGCTTATGGTAGCAGAGCTCTGTTATTGGATGTCCCAATATCATTGTTACCTTGTCTCAAACAGCTCAGTTGGTGGGCATAGGCTTGTGCCAAAAATCAGGGCCAACCCTTATCACAGATGCCTCGGAGACAGCAAGGGGCACAATACTCAATGCCTCTAAACTCAGGGTTATGATCTGCTCAGCACAGATGGTGGCACATAACTTTGAAAGATCTCTTGCTGTACACAGTGGTCTAATGGCTTTCAAGGAAAAATGGGACCCAGGAATCCTAGTAGTACAGATGGACAATACCACAGTCATGTGGTACGTAAACAGGCAGGGGTGCACGCATTTTTACCCTCTGCCATCTCGCCATGCAAATATGGGAGACAGCACAGTCTCTAGACCTGCACCTCATGGCACAGTGCCTCCCAGGTGAAAAGAATACCCTGGCAGACCACCTCAGCCGGAACCTCACAGACACCCATGAATGGTATGTCCATCCAGAAGTTTTCTGCACAATAACAAGCCAGTGAGGGATTTACCAGGTGAACATGTTTGCCAGCATGGACAGCACATACCTGGAGATATATGCTTGAAGAACAGATGCCTTCTCCTTCCCTTGGACAGACCTCTTAATTTATACCTTCCCACCAATATCCCTGTTGCCTTTAGTACTTCTGAAGATCAAGGAGGAGACCCAAAGCCATCCTGATGGCTCCGGGCTGGCCCCAGCAGTACTGGTACCCCCTCCTTGAACTCACCAGTCAAAAGCCTTGGATATTGCCCCGTAGGGTGGACCTCCTCACCCAGAACAAGGGGAGGATAGTGCACCCCAACCTTCAGACTCTCAGCCTGGCTTAATCCAGAGTGCTCTACTGCACCTCCTGTTTGAGTCAGCAGGTATGAACCATCTTAAGAGACTAGAAAGCGTAGCACCAAAAAAATGGAAATGGAAATGTTTCTCTCTCGAGTGCCAGATGCACCGGCTTCAACCAAATTCTGTTAACATTCCCAACATTCTGGAGTACCTGGCCCACCTAGTGGAGAAGGGTATTTCTTATTCCTGCAAGATTTATGCCTCAGCTTTCTCTGTACACATCCTTAGTCATCCTCCAATCTGTTCTCCGCCTTTGCTGAAGCAATTTCGTATTGTAGTTGTGCACTTTAGGCCCCCCAAGAGGAAACCCACTCCTCCTTGGGACTTCAACTTTGTCCTAGAAAAATTAATTTTGTCTCCTTTTGAGCCTGCAGCCTCTACCATCTTAAAGTTTCTAACCAGGAAAATGGCCCTGCTACTGCTTATCACTTCATCCAGGAGGGTCTTGGAGTTGCAGGCCCTTAGGGCAGTGGAACCCTTAATTATCTGCCATAAAGGCAGGTTGTCCCTCCGAGCTAACCCTTCCTGCCTAAGGTGGTTACTAATATGTCTCTGAATCAGGTTATCCATTTAGTACCTACCTTTTTCCCAACTCTCAAAACAGAGGTTAAGATTACTGCATTCTCTGGATGTAAATAGGATGCTATGCTTCTACCGGGACAGGACTAAATGATTGAGGAAAGCAGAGCAGCTAGTTTCCTCTGGTCCAGGCTCAGAAGGAAAACCAGTTTCCAAACAGGGTAATAGTCTCCAGTGAAGAAGCTAAGAATAAAAATACCAAGGAGTTCCAATAAGTGCTCCAACACCACTAAAGTATACTGTCATAAATTCCGTTGTAATACCATGAAACTACTTGCTGATTAATTCCACTGGTAAACGTCCCAAGCAATTCACCAGCATGAATGGAATAAAACCAAACCAGATGTATTGACGATAGTACTCAAAAGATGAATTTTAAAATATTAAAAATTTTGAATTTTAATGAATATTAAATATTGCAGACAATACTTAAATTTGGGTTAAGTGCTTTCACCCATAACGTATGGGCTTCTTCAGAAAATTTAATATTCAGTGTTTTTTATTTCATTGTTATACATTTTCAGCATTACAAAATTGGTTTTATATTTTGGTATAAGACGCTGAGTTCATCCAGCATCTTTTGAGTACTATCGTTAATAAATCTGGTTTGGTTTTATTCCATTCGTGTTGGTGAATTGCTTGGGACGTTTACCAGTGGAATTATTCAGCAAGTAGTTTCATGGTATTACAATGGAATTTATGACAGTATACTTTAGTGGTGTTGGAACACTTATTGGAACTCCGTGGTATTTTTATTCTGTTTCCAAATCATGACAAAAAGGCCCCTGAGTTGATCAGGTCTCACACTACTAGGGCCACAGCTACGTCTACTGCATTCCTCAAAGGAATTCCTCACTAAGGACATCTTGGAGGCAGCCACTTGGGCTTCAGTGCATACTTTCACTAGGTACTATCACCTGGCAGCCTTTTCCAAGTCTAGAGCAGGTTTTGCATCTGCAGGCCTGCAGGGAATCCTCTACTCTCCTTAAATTTCATTCTACCCTCTTTAAAGCTTTGGGAATCTTCTCAACAGTCAGGACTGCAACAGTGAAACACAAAGGACAGTAGTACAGGTTGTGTACACTTACCATAAATGTAGACGTTAATGTGTTCACTGTTGCAGTCTCCTTTCCCTCCCACCTTCCCTTTAACCTACTAGGCAGGCTACTACTGTCACCCTAGAAACCCTACACCTCCCAGCACTGGTTTGGGTCCACTCTGTCCTGGCCCACTATAGGTACTCTGAGGGCCTCCTTGGATATTCACACTATCGTAGTCCTTCTAGGGTACTTTTTGGTTCTTCTAAGTGGGTCAAGAAAATACTGAAGAAATGATGCAGGCTGGCTCCCTTTATATCCAAGCGTACTGATGTCGGTAAGGGCGTCTGCCAGCTTGAGACACAAAAACATTTTTATCTGGTAGTCGGGCAGGCTGAGGGCTTTCACAGCAGGAAATCCCAACAGTCAGGACTGCAACAGTGAATGCTTTGGGACGTCTACATTTATGAGATGTTTATGCAACTGTACTTTCCCTTTCATGTGGCCTCTACTAGTACAGTCCCCATGGATGTTGGATCACTGTCCATACCTACTCCTACAGATCAAAACGCCATGATGTTAACTGCATGGTACCGCCAAATTTAAATGGTCAGAGATGCCAGGCTTCCCCTTGCAGTAATCTGTATTTTCTACTCCCCCCCCCCCCCCCCGCAGTAATCTGTATTCTTTCTACTTCCCCCTTCAGTAATCAGTATTCTTTCTGCTTCTCATAAATTAGCCACTAGAAAGATATATACTAAAGCAAATGGAAGAGATTTTCTATTTGGGCTTTTTCTAAGAGACTCTGCTCCTATTCATATGCTGTTCCAGCCGTACTAGAATTCGTATCAGAGCCCTTCGATTAAGGTGCCAGCTTTTCCACTGTCAGGGTTTAGATGGCAGCTATTTCAAATTTTCTTATCAGGCATGAGGACACTCCTATAGCATAACTGAAAATGTCTAAAGCCTTTTTGAAAGGCATTTTTCCTACTAAGCCCTCGAATTAGAGCTCCAGTTCCTCCATGGCACATCGCCATTATGCTGCAAGCTCTGACTCCATTTCCTTTTGAACCCGCAGTCATAGTAGATCTCAAGTACTGTACTTGAAAAACAATTTTCCTAGTGGCAGTGACATCAGCCAAATGAATTTTGGAGTTGCATGCACTTTCATGTAAGCCCACCCTATTTAGTATTTCACAAGGAAAGTTTTAGAACCAGTGCTCCCTTTATTCCTAAGGTTGCCTCCAGTGTATAAACCTAAACCAGTCAATTAACTTACCAATATTCTTCCCTAGGTATTCAAACAAAGGAGAATACATGTTAAATATATTAAATGTCCAAAGACAAGACATGTTCTACATTCATAGAACAAAACAGTTCAGAATATATGATCAGTTCATTGCATTTTCAAAACCAAAATTTGGAAAAGCGTGGCAAATGTTACTTTGTCGAAATGGATATCGGATTGTATTTTCTTTGTCTGTCATAGAAGAATTTACCCTTACCAGGTAAACCTAATGGTCACTCAACTAGGGTAGTTTCTACTTTGACAGGTTTCTGTAGAGGACGTGTGAAAATATGTGCTGTGGCCACTTGGTCTATGGTACACACATTTGCGTCTCACTGTAAACTGGATCTTCAGTACAGGTAACATATGTCTGGTTCTGTTGTACTTTGGGAATGTTCTTCCTTGATGCATCTGCTTTGGCAGCTTGGGATTCTGCCCCATATGTTTGAAACGGACAAAAGTCAGGCAGCATGGATCTAATATTACGATAAGTACATAACTTTAGTTTTTTGTATTTTCACCGAGAGTATAACTGTTCTTTCCTTAGGTGAGGATCTTGGCTGAAGTACATGTTATGTACATGGGCTTAACAGCTAAAGAAAGTTTTCAGTTCATAGTACAATGGATTCTTCCACTTAAAACTATTGATTTTACTGCTGGTGCTGTTAAGCAGTCACATTGTAAATACTGTCCTTAACCAGAGCTTGCATTTTGGCTAGGGGAAAAAATTTGGTCAGACACTTTGCAGGTAAATTTGCAAAATTAAATGTTCTGATGGGGGGTTTTGGGCAGAGCACTTTCTGCGTTGCTTCACAGGATTACATTTTGTGTCTTTTGTTTGAAGTTTTGACTGTGGTCCTGGTGATTTGAGTTTTGTCTCACGTGCTTGACAGAGCTGGTGAGGGAGTATAGGAGTGAGAGGTTGCTGCTGATATGCCCATCCTGTGAGGATGAAGGTGGTGCCTGTGGCTTGCCACTTGCGTGAGCCCAAGTTTGTGACCATGCACTGCAAATGTGCATTTGCACATAGTATGAGTGAGCATTTAGAAGCACACTGCCTCCAGTTTGAAACATTAACAGAGCTTGGAAAGCTGCCTTGAGTTACGGGGAGTTCAGTTATGAGGAAGGTATGACACTCCACAGGACCAGCAAGCTTGGCTTGCTCACTGCCACCCAACAATAGCTGTTGGGAAATTAGTGGACCATTAGGGCTTCCAGTGCAGGTGAGAATGGTACATAGTGTGCTAACCTAGCCTGAAGATGCCAGCTTTTGCCCTATAGGATGAATGAGGGGACCAAGTACAGGATGAAGAGAAAAAAGATTATGGTTCATGTAAATCTTTTTTCTGCATGCTGCTAGCCAGTGTATCATTTAATTGCATTAATCATAATATAGCAGGCTGACACTAGTTTCTTAGAAGGTATAGTTGGTTCATTTACATTGGTAACAAGAATGAGTTGCTTTTTTATTGCAAAAAACAGGAAAATACAAAATCTTTCCCAGTTCTGTACATTGTGTTTATCAAGTACAGTTCACCCTTGAAGTTAATTTTGGATTTTTAAATCACATCATTATTTACACTCACTACTTTTTAATATGCACTGGAATGGACAATTTCAAGTCAGCAGCTGCTTGCACTATTCAGACTTGAGATAACTTCCAAACATCATATTGCGGATACAGTTTCCAGCCTGGTTCCGCACTTCAAACTTTAACTTCCCTGGAGTCTTCTTGACACAATTCTTTCTCAACCCAGGATTCTGGAAAAATGTCATCTGGCATCAGTCATCGTCTCTGTCCTTTATGTTTTCTAAAAGGTACTTGTTCCTTGGTAGGACTTGCTTAAATGTTTTTTCTTAACCTTAAAGGCGTTGTGTTTTCCAAACTGAGTAGCCATCACTACACCACACTAGACTGTGCTTCTGGGTCTTCTGTGAGAATGGATCCTAAAAATAAAATGAAATGAAAGAATGCTGTAGAGGTCGCTCTGAAAGCAGAGCCTGACTCCCACCATTCTTTATATAAATTCTTATTGTTTATAACAGATTTGTCATAATGTTGGCTAAGTTTGAGAATAACATGCTATGAGCTTTCAGGATTACATTTTGCAGTACTGTGTTTGTCATTTTCATATGAGTATCCAACATTTAGTGATAGAAATATGTTTCCTTTGTGGACTACACAGTATTCTTCAACTACACTACAGCAATAGTATGTAATTCATGCATTCTTATGATTTGATTTTTTTTTTAATCTACAGCTTTTTAACTGTTGTGCTGGAGAAACATCTTAAATAGTGCATTAATAAAATACTCTTTTCTTTGTTTTATACGTATCTATCTTAATGCATAAACATGTCAAAGCTGCATCAGATGCACAGTAAGACCTTTTCCTATGCAACCTTTTATAATCCCTGTTGTAGTATTGCTTACATATGGGTTTTCCCTGCCGTGAAAGCCCGATGTCGGCCACTATAGGAAAGCCTACTAAAGTTTTGTTGGTATGCTGGACAATCCCATGTATCCTTCTTGCATTGTGTAGAGTATAAAAGTGATGTCCAGAAGTATCATCCTCAGAACTTCTTTGCTGCCGTTCTGAATGCATCTCCAGTTTGTTGGTCTGAATGCCCGTTTCATTTTCTGCCAGTTTGAATCATTGTTTCATTCACTGGTTGATCGCCTACATTTTCTTGGTAGTACTGAGCCATTGGAGATAAGTACCCTGTAGATATTTATTTTCTTTTTTTTTTTGCTACTTCTGGATGTTAATGGCATCCAGGAAGGGTAAATTCTAGTGCAGGAGATCGATTCCCAATAAAGACTGCCATAACTGTCTTTGTCTAGGGGCTTCTCACAGCCATACACCCTGTCCAATTTGTCAGGCTTTCATTCCTAAAAACTCTTCGTAGTAGGCTTTCTTCCCTTTCTTTGTATCTCAAGAGCCAGTGCCTTAAGCTTTTTGCTAAAGATTCAATGGAATGAACCCCCCCCCCCCCAAAGGTCAGTCATTAGGGAAGAATGGCGTGAAAAAGGTAAGACCGGAATCTTCCTCTGTCCAGCCTTCATTGCACATTTCTCCCAAGGTCAGTGAGAACTCGGAGGCTCGCCCAGCCTTGTTACTGGATTATTAAGCCACGACTGGCTGACACACCTGAGAGGATCTGACTGGCAGCACATCCAATGAAGCTATGCAGGAGTCTTTTTCGGATATTCGCAGGGAACTGCAGTTGATTATTTCCAAGGGGCCTAGATGAGTTCTGCAGATTTTACTTAGGGAAGAAGTTTCTACTATGGTTATTGAATGCTGTCCTACTTCAGAGCATTCATGTTCTTTAGGGCGGATGTTCCTTTTAAGAAACAACAAAAAACTAAACATGTTTTTGCCTGCTCCTAGCGATCCATAGTGTGTGTGTCTAGCCTTTACAAAGGGGGTCGTTTTATGCCTTGATAGCTTTAAAACTTCCTCAAAGGGTTTCTGTTCCTACTCCTCCCTGGTCCTCTTCACCACTTAAAAGGCCAGGGAACAGGATTCCTCTGAGGAAAAGTCACATTCTGATGAGGAATTCCTTATTCTTCCCATATTTCTTCTCCTTTGGATTATAGGTCAGAGGAAGAGGAATGTAATAGTTCTGCTACTCCCTTTGAAGAAATTTCTTTTGGGGATACAATCACCAGGATGATGGCATTTTTTTAATTGGTTTGTGGTAAGGTCTCAGATATTCCCCTAAACTATCCGCTATTCTTCCTGTCTTGGTTGCTTTGTTGGATGCTTTTTTCTAGTGCCTCTAAAGCTCCTGATTCTCTTCCTCTTGCTCCCAAGAGGCCTGTTAAATTTTAGTGTGTGCCTGAGGATTATAACTTTTTGTATAAAAGTCCTACAGCTCTTCCTTCAGTGGTGTCTGTAATTTCTGACATGTCTTCTCAATTGTTTCCTTTCCTTAAGTTACTGCCTTCTGATAAAGATAGCAGAACCATGGAAAGACTAGGTAAAAAAGATTTACACCTCTGCTACTTTGACTTTTAGGGCTGTTAATTGTCAGACCCATATGTCCAGGTATGTGTTGGATCTTCTTTCTCAGGCTTATCCGCTTATGTCTGATCTTTCAGAGACTGAGAGTAAAACCTCTGCTCTTTCTTTGTGCTTCCTCTCAAGTGGTTCTTCATTCCTTCAAATGCTGTTATGAATGCAGCAGGTAAATCATCTAGAGCTGCTGCTTTTGGTTCTGTGATGGAGGTATTCTTGCCTTAGACTTCAACCTTTACTCGATGATATCAATGCTAAGTTGATGGATGTTAATATGTTAATAAGCTTTTGTTTGGGGAAGCTGCTACTGGTTTATTTAAGTTCCTTTAGGATAAGGGGAAGGAATTACAGGAACATAAATGTGTTTTTTTTTCTCTCTTGCACCTACACCCTCCAAACTGCAGAGTTTCTTCTTTGTTTAAATTTCAAAGAAACTACGCCAGCAAGCCTACCATTATTCACAGGCAGTCTTGTCCTCCTCCTACAGGTAAAAAGAGTGGCAATATGCTACCTCCTGCTAAGGCTACTTGGACTTCAGGGATTCAGAAGTCTTCCTTTCTTGATAAACCAGGTACCATGTGACTACCACCTCTTCCCAGCCAAATTCCTCTTTCTTTTCATTTCCCTTTCTCTTCCTGCCTGGCTTCAACTTAATCAGCATTCTTGGGTTCTGTCCATCATTCGCCAGGGATACTTCATGGTGTGGAAATCCCGTCTTCCTCTTATGGGCCTTCTTCAGGCTCCTAGGGAAGAACTCCCCTTATTCTCAGAGATGCTTCAAAACATTTTGACTCTGGGTACTACTCAAGAGGTACTTGCGTCCCAAAGGAAGGGGTTTTACTGTAGAATGTTTCTGGTGCCCAGAAAAGAGGGTTCTTGGAGACCTATTCTAGACCTTTTCATCTAAACAACTTTCTGAAGGTGCCCACCTTTCGATTGTTGCCCTTTCAGATGGTTTCATCTTTTATTCCATCAGGGCTTTATGGTATGTCTGAATCTGAAAGATGCTTATCTGCAAATTCTGATCCATCCTCTTTTCAGAAAGTTTACATTTCTCTGTTGCTTCCTGGCATTTTCAGTTCTCTGCTTTGACCTTTGGCGCCTTTCTGCTGCCCTAAGGATATTCACTAAATGCCCTGTTCCATTTAGCTGACACATGCACACTCTTTGAGATTTGATTTTTCCACACACCTGAGAAAGGCCGGCACAGATTTACCAGCTATGCCCCCTCAGCCCAGACTATAAAGTAGATACTGCCACCAGAACACTCCCAAGTGAGCTACTCCAAGGCTCTTACCTGGGTACCCAATTATACAGAGTAAAATTAATAGTAGCACAAATGGCAGTGTTTGACCAATGCAGTAAGGCTGTCAAGAGCAGCCACAGTGTCACCAAATGTAAGTACTCTGAAAGTTTTAAAATAGTCTGTAAAAGACCAACTGCAATGAAAAGTTTAAGTATATTTAATAATAAATAATAAAAGAACATAAAAAATACTAAATATTTGTTCACAATAAACACTAGAGTTTAAGTCACAGGAAATATTAGAAATAACACTGATTTAAAAATTCACGCAGATGCCGAAAAACAATACTTGACTAATCTCACTATTTTCCCTGACTGATGTAAAGAATTACTGTCCCCTAGTTCACTTACTATAGCGAGGCAAGGTGATGTGGGTGAGTGGTCCTTTTTCAAGTATCACTGACATACTGCCCTGAGATGTCTGTCTTATCTAGTAAAAAAAGTAATGTATTTCGGCTTCCCCCAGTTGGGGGTCGCCACAGCCGAACTCCGGTCCACTAATGATTGGCAGTGGATTTTTACAGTGCCGAGGTTCCAGCCCGATGCCCAACCTTAAAAGAAGGCACATCCATTCACGTACGCACCTACCTGCATGTCTTTAATGTCACTTGACTGCGGGAAGGACATGCAGACTCCACACAGGCGCTCCAGTTAAGAATCGAACAGGAGAACCTCATGCTGAGGCGCGACAATGCTAACCGCTGCATTAAAACATAATTTCAGCGCTGGGTTGCAGAATGACATTAAATACATCTGATCACCTGGCTTTTAGTTCCCACACTACCCCCTTTACTAGAAGCTGAGCCAGAATCTTGTACTTATCATGCGCACATGTAGAACTTTGCTGGGGGTGTGTTATAACACCTGTTGGCTATAAAACCATTTCAAAAACTTCTACACTTCCAGGCTAGCAGTTAGTTCACCCCAATATAGCAGGGTTCATAGTCCTGGTTTTCAAAGATATTTTGTCTGCGGCTGCAATCAGAACTGTAAGATACAATCCTTATGGCCTAAACCAGGTAATTTAATCACTGACTATTTTTCAGTTAGCTGGACTGAGATTAACCTCTTCTCTTCCCGTATCGTCTGTTAACAATATATTCATTTCAGTGGTTACACCTATATGTCTGACTGTATTTCTTTTCTGTCCAGCAGGACCCAATTTTGGTACATTTTTAACACAAGCAGCTTTGCAAAAAACATTTTCAACGCAAGCACCTGGATAAATCAGTTTGATGTACAAATGACATGCAATGCTTTACAGACCTCCATCTAGCTATGCTGGCATATGTTACTTATCCATTGCCCTCCTTCTGGCATAGCTGGCAGTACCTCACTTCATCACACCTTTCATACTCTCTTTCTCTCCATGGCTTGTCAAGGTATTCACAGACAATACCACAGTGATGTGGTATGTAAACAAACAGGGAGGAACAACATCTTGCCTCCTTTGCCAGTTGGCTGTCCTGGTTTGGGATCTTGCTGTCCATTATTAAGTGGCTCTTCAGGCATTGTACATCCCTTCAGGTCAGAACATTGTGGTAGACAATCTGATTAGGTCCTTAACTCAATCTCACGAATGGATGCTTCACAGGGATGTGTTTCTGGACAGTGTCCACCAGTGGGGTACTCCTCAAGTAGCTTTCTCTCCTCTCTGAACAGACAACTTCCACAGTTTTGTACCAGATTTCCAGGTCCTCTGGTGTGGAAGGCAGACACCCTTTTTTCTTGGAAGAGGATGTTTCTTTATCCTTTCCCTACCATTACTCTTATCCTTATTAAAGTCCTTTGCAAAATTCAGCAGGTGACTCCCTTTTGGCCGCGACAGCATTGTTTCCCTCTTCTACTGCTTCTAGTCAAGGGCAATCATCTCAAACCACCTAACAGGGTAGACCTACTCACACAAGACAGGGGATTTCTCATCCATTCTTACCTGTCCACTCTTCAACTTACACTGTGGGGGGATAGATAGAATTTTGATTCCTCTCAGACACCTTTTTTTTCAGAGGACTTGCTGAGGGTTCTGTAGGAGGCTAGGAAATCCTACTTTTCCAAATGGAAGTGGTTTTCTGTTTGGTGTCTCGCTTGTAAGCTGGACCCACTAACTGCGGATGTTCCCTTCATTCTCTCTTATTTGTGAATTGCTCAATAGTGGTTTGGCCTATTCTTCTGTTAAGGCCCACTTGTCTGCTATCTCTGGCTTGTCTTGCCTTACCTCCTCCTTTAGCTTCTAGATTTGAGGCTAAACAATTCCTTAAAGATGTCCTTTGTATTAGACCACCCAGAAAGCCTGTTCCTCCTTCCTGGTCTCTTAATTTTGTTTTGGAGAAGTTGAGTCGGGCTGCTTTCGAGCTTGCTGTTTCAACTTCCTTGCAACATTTTTCTTGGAAGATGATTCTTCTGTTAGCCAGATGAGTGCCTGAGTTGCAAGCCCTTATGGCTTACCCTGCTTTTTTGGTGTTTCAAAAGAACAAGGTATACTTTAGTTTTAATCCTCCTTTTGTGCCCAAGGTGGTTAATGAGTTGTCACTTAGTCTGTTAATTTGGCCACCTTTTTCCTCTCTTCGCAGTGAGAGGGTGCTACATACTTGAGATATGCATAGACAACTCAGATTTTATTTTAATAAGACTAAGTCTATTAGGAAAGCCAATCAGTTGCTTGTTTTCATTCATATTGGTTCCCTAGGACTAGTTGCATATCCAAGCAAAGTATTTCTTGGATTTCAAAGGCTGTTTTTTGTTATATTTTTCTTGGTAAGAGCCTTACTTTTTGGGTAAAGGCTCATTCTACTAGACCTATGGCGGCTTCTGGTGCTTTTTCCAAGGGGTTGGATACATCTCCATTTTACAGGCAACTACCTCTACTACTGTGCTTAGTTTTACCAAGCACTGCAAGTTGTATACTATCTGTAAAGCTAGAGCTGGTTTTGCTAGTGCCATTATTCATGGTTTCATAGAGGACTCTATTGCTCCTTCCTCCTTTCAAGTTTCTTCTTAAGCTTTAGCATGTTCCCGTAAGGAAGGAATACTGCAACAGTGAATGTATGGACATAGCACAGTTTGTGTATGATCTTACCGTAATGGTGGATGTCCTTGCCTTCACTTTTGTGTTCAATTCCTCCCTCCCTCCTTCCCCCTAGTCCTTCCTGGATGTACTGGTTACATCCTGAGGTTCCCTAAGACTGCTGTTCCTACTGGGCAGTCAGTTCTGAGGATGGTAAATCTTTATCACTTTTGTGCCCTATGCAGTGCAAGGGACGTGTGACATCCGGCATACCATAAGACTTTAGTAGGCTTTGGTATACTGGTTGATGCCGGGCTTTAACAGCAGGGAAAACCCGTACTTAAGAAATACTGCAACAGTGAGGGCAAGGACATCTACTGTTGCAATAAGATTACACACAACTGTACTTTAACAGTCCTAATTTTTATAAGGTGGTTATTTGTATTAGTCAAGACACGTTTTGCAGTTAATCTGTTTATGCAGACAGCAAATCAAACATATGCATCAACATTTTTTCTTAAGTTTAAGATGTTTAACATTAATTTGCAACTGTGTATGTGAGTTGTTATATACATATGAACTTCTGATTCTAAATATTTCATCACACATTGATACTTAAGAAATAATCCACAACTGGGCGTAGGTATATTAGGATTTACACATGGTTGATAGTGGTTCGCCCCTGTGATTAAGCAAAGTGAACCAAGGCTAAATCCTGATATACCCACACAGAGGAGTGGATCATTGCTGTTATAGAATGACGTTATTTAAGAAAGAAATTGCTTACCTTTTCTAAATATCTTTGTACAACTGCACAGTGATCTTCCACATTGTCTTCTGTGGGCTGATGTACTTTGCATGCATATAGACTTGCTTTCCCACATCTGCATTGTATATTAGTGCAGGACAAGCAATGGAGAAAGTCGAATCTCTGTTGCTGTTTTTTCCCCTGTTTAAAAATAAATTGAGGCTTTAATAGAGAGAGCACAGAAAAACATGGAAAATCGGGTACAGTAAACTGTTAGTCTGCACCCATGGGGATTGGTAGCTTTGATGTCACTCTTCACTCAGTTTTCGACAATGGGTTCTGTTCCGAACCTCTGAACCAACTTGGCCATTTACTTCAGCTCACACCTTCCAAACTCTCGAGCCAGGCAGTACCTGAAATGTTCTCCTCAAAATTACCTCAGATCTCATTTGCTGCTTTGTGTGTCAGACTAGTTTATCCTTCTATCGAGCCTCGGCTTTGTAAATATTCGGCAACTTTTTACCCATTTAAAGACAGACCACCAAGCCCCTTCCTCGAAGTGAGACCCCTTAGACTAAGTTTCCTTTGACTGCCTTGATTTGATCTACTAATAATCTGTCAGAAGCTGATATTTTGAGACTGGTGAATCCGCTTCTGATGGCGAAAGGATTGTCCTCTGTGCCTAGCCACTCTGGCGTGGGAACCAGTCAGTCTATTACACCTCCCATTTCTCCAACTCCTGTTCAACCTTTGGAACCCTCTGTTCCGACACTCATGGCGTCGATTGTCTTGATTCCTGTAGCATCCTCTTCTACAGGTCAGAGAGCTGCCTTCTGCTACTGGATGGGTCAGAGGTGCATGGATCAGTTTCCTTGGCTTCAGAGCTGTCCATGTTCCTTGGTGCTTCGGCCTTTATAGCGTCAACCCAAGCTTCTGTTTTTGAGGTCGCCTCCTCAGTGTGGGGTGTGATTCCGGTTCTGAAGGAGTTTATTTCTGTTCTGGCTCCAATTCCTCTGGGGGGGGGGGGGCAACTTTCCAAATCATAGAGAAGGCTTTGTCCATTGGGACTCTGTCTTTGCCATCTCTGTCGGGACAGCTGTCTACATCCCCTCGACCTGAGCTGCCATCCATCTCATCCCCGGGACAGAGGGCACAAAAGTCCCAGGAGAGACCCATTTCAGACTCTTCCTCAGATCATCCCCCCAACGAAGTTTCTGCTAAGAAAAAGTGCAAGAGGAAGTACGTAGACTTCCCGGAGGAGTCTTTCACCAAAGATACTGATTCTGTTGAAGGGGAAGGTACCCCCAGGTCACCCCCCCTGATGATGATTCCTTTGGGAACATCCTAGATATCCTGAAACAGAGGGGTGGCTGTTCCTCCTTCCAGCCTTTCTTGGAGTCTGTATACCCGGATGCTTTTCATGCCCAGCCCTCTATTTCTTGGATCTCTCTGCCTTTTGGCGGTCTCATTAAATTGATTGCTCAGTGGGTCTGGAAGATGCCCAATGCCATCAAGTCGATCACCAAGAAGCCTGATCGTATTTTATCAGCCCCTAAGGACGAGCCACACTGGTCCAAAGGAATACCCATTGACGCCATGGTGATAGCAGCCATGAAAAGAGAACTCGCTAAGGAAAGCCCAACTATCCATCCTGCTAACAAGGAGTCTAGGACTTTGGATAGCTTTTGGAAAAACATTTATGCTTTAACGTCCTTCACTCTCTGCTCCTTGAACTTTATGGTGCACTTTGTGAGATTATAGAGGGATCTGATTAAGGAGCTCTCGGATACCTTCTCAGGAGAATAGCCGAAGGGGTATGGAACAAAGTTACCTCTCAGCTAGCAACCCTTGATGCAATTGCTAATTCCTACATGAGGCTGATTGCTCACGCAGATGAAGGGACGTCTAGAGCAGCAGGTTCAGGCATAGCCATTTGAAGGCACTCCTTGATGCGCTTGTGCAACTTTGCGGAGCCATTTAAAGTGTCATTCTTCAACTCTCCATTTGACGGATCTACCTTTTTGGTCCCAAGGTTAAAGACACTTTAGCCAGATGTGCAAAAGATGGCAAGAAGCTTTCTGCCATAGGCGTACATTTCTCCACTCCCCAGAGGCCTTACTCTGGGAATCAGAGAATTGTGAGACTATGGTTTAAAAAATCCAAAGGGCCTTTCCAGGATTCACGTGGCAAAGACTTTCCCAGGGACAGAGGAGTAGTAATGGAAGATGCTATCCCAGAGGCAGAAATGGACCACAAAACCAGGGATCC
The DNA here is from genome assembly GCF_019279795.1 of Protopterus annectens. Lineage (NCBI taxonomy): Eukaryota > Metazoa > Chordata > Ceratodontiformes > Protopteridae > Protopterus > Protopterus annectens. The sequence continues at coordinate 24,951,041 of NC_056738.1, read as the reverse complement.
AGAGAATCTTTCTTTAGTACTTCCTCCAAGCACCCCGAACAGGGGCCCGATTGGCATCCTGCAGAAGCAGTCGGGGGACGACTTTCTGTGCACCAATCTGCCTGGCATATATTAAGTACGGACAAATGGGTGCAGCGAATAATATCCAGGGGTTACAAAATTCTTATTTCTCCCAACATCCCAGAAAAACCTTCTGAACGTACCACTCAGTCACAGGGAAGCAGCAGTCTTAGAAATTCAAAGACTGCTGGACAAAGATTCATCCAAAAAGTCCCACCAGACCAAACACGGTCCGGGTTTTACTCAAGTTTCATTTTAGTGCCCAAAAAAACAGGGGACTGGAGACCCATCTTGGATCTCAGCCAGTTCAACAAGGCAGTTCGGCAAACCAAGTTCAGGATGGTCTCTGTACAGTCGATACTTCCATTCTTGGAAAAAGGTGATTGGATGTGCTCTGTAGACCTCCAAAACGCTTACTACCATATAAAAATGGACAAGAGCTCCAGGAGGTTCCTTTGTTTCAAGCTGCGAGCCTGTCATTTCCAGTTAAGAGTGCTGCCCTTTGGAATCACCACACACCCTATGGTGTTCACCAAATATGTGGCAGTGGTGGCAGCTCATCCCAGGCTGCAAAGATTTCGAGTTTTTCCTTACCTCAATGACTGGCTCCTTACCACTACCACCAGGCATCAAAACGAACAAGAGTTTACACTGTACACCTCTGCATATCTGTAGGCATAACAAACTTCGAAAAGTCAAATCTACAACTCTCTCAGCAATTGGAATTCATTGGAGCCCATTGAAATACTGCTTCAAGAATTGCTTCACTCCGTCAGGAAAGACTGCAACGCATCAGATCCCAAGTTGGACGAATTTTAGGGAAAAAGAGGGCTCCAGCAAGACTAGTCCTACAGACATGAGGCTCCAAGTACTTATTACACAGTTGTCTCTGATGCACCTACCGGTGTCTTATTTGATCTTACCAGTTGCTGCAAACAGGATCTCATGTGGTGGCTTCACTCAGATCAGATTCTCTTGGGTCGAACATTCATTCTTCTCCATCCCCAAGCCATAGTGACTACGGATGCTTCCCAGATAGGCTGGGGCAGGGGACATTATCAAGGAAAGAATGTTCAAGCCACATGGTCCCAACTCAAAGCCTACTTGCACATGAGTGCTCTAGAGATGAGGGCAGTGCTATTAGCATTGCAAGCATTTCAGGACGCCCTTCGTCTAGGGACAGTAGCTATTCAAACCAGTCTATGTCGGTAGTCTGGTTTATCAGCAAACAAGGGGAAACCAATCTTATCCATTGTGTCAGGAAGCCCTCAGAGTTTGGCAATGGGCAATTTTTTCCAACCACTTTCTCACAGCAATGCACATCCCAGGGAGTTCCAACATGATAGCAAACAAGTTGAGCAGAACTATTCTCATGCCTCAAAAGTGGTCTGTCAGTCCTGTAGTGGCAAACATCACTGGAGCAAACTTCCTGTGATCTCTTTGCCTCTCCTCTGAACAAGTGCAGAAGGTATTTTGCCCAAATCTCCCCTCAGGGGGAGTCGCCCAGGGACACTCTTCTCCACGATTGCCCCCCCCCCCTCTGGTCTTCTTTATGCCTTCCACCCAACTTGTCTGATATCACAGTTCCTAAAGAAAGCCTAGAGGATGGAAAAGTCAGTGATCCTCATTGCCCTATTCTAGCCTCGACAAGTTTGGTTTCCCTTCCTTTGGCCTGTCCTTTGGAAACCATGGGTTCTGGACCCAGCTGTAGATCTGCTGTTTAATCTGGAGGGCATAGTTCATCCGAATCTCCAACATCTCAAGCTCTCTGCGTGGCTTCTCTAATTCCCATGATTGCCAGGCATCCTTCCTTTTCTTCCTCTGCGGACAAACCATTGTGGCGCATAACAAACCTTCAGCTAGGAAACTATCAAAGTAAATGCGAAAAAAAATTGCTAACTGGGCCCTCAACAATGGACTAAACCCTTGTACCTCTCCTATCCATAAGCTTTTGGATTTTTTAGCTATCCTTTACCAGTCTGGTTTCTGCGCATCAACTATTAAAAGTTCACCTAGCGGCAATTTCGAACTTTCATATGGGACTGGATGGCGCATCTCTAATGTCACGCAAACTTTGCAAAACATTTTTGAAGTGGTTCCTAATGCTAAGACCTCCCATTTAAAGAACCCATTCCTCCTTGGGATCTTACTTCAGTCCTTCAGACCCTTACTGTGACTCCTTTTGAACCATCAGTGGCTTGTGAGTTTAAAGTATTTGTCTTGGAAAACTTTATTTTTGGTGGCTATCACAGCTGCCAGAAGAGAGTGTCTGAGCTTCAGCCCTTGTCCTGTAAACCTCCCTACTTATTTTTTTTTACAAGGATAGGGTTGCCCTTCGGACCAATCCAGCTTTTTTTTTTTTAATTTTTTTTTTTTTTTTTTACCAAAGGTTGTATCAGAATCTAACATTACTCAGTAATTTTTCCAGTAAAGGGGAATGCCCCCTATACTTACTAGGCATCCACAGACAATTATATTTTTATCTTCACAGAATGAAGGATTTTAGAAAGTGTGACCAATCATTTGTTGCATTTTCCTCTCTCTCCTTACCTTGGCTAAATGGTTTGGAGACTGCCTTACTTTCATCTATTATTCTAAAGGGCTCCAACTTCCACGCCCAGTTAAATCTTGTTTAGCAAGAACAATGGCAACTTATTCAATTTTTCATGCCAGACCAACTTTGGATGATATTAGTGCAGCAGCCACTTGGTTTTCTACTCGTACCTTTATCACTCATTACAAACTGGATGAAGTCTCGAGGGGACAAGCATTATTCATCTTGATGGTGCTTAGGAATATTCTTCATTGAGACCTCCCAAGATTAAAGTAGCTGGGGACTCTCTCCCATTGTCAAGGAATGAGTGAAGATTGACGACATCAGATAAAGAAGTTGTCTTACCATAACATTCCATCTGTGTTGTCTATGTTCACTAATCCTGGACATCCCTACCCTTCTTCCCCTAACCTGAGACTTAGTGGACCAAATTTTTTTTCCATAGCTAGCTTCATATTAATGACACGTATCTGGTCTGTGTTACATCTATTATTTTTACTATAATTCCTGCTTCTGCCACCTTGTTGAGAAAATTCGATTTGAGGTAATTTTGAGAGGAGCATTATGGGTAGTGCCTGTCTCGTGAGTTTGAAAGGTGCGAAATGTAGTAAATGGCTGAGTCAGAGGTTCTTCGTGTTTCACTGCCGCAGTCATTACATTTGGGTAAACGGCTGGCAGGTTGTCCTCAGTCGGCCTGAATAACAAAGTCTTGGGTCCTACGTCAGTTGCTGTCTCCTCTTTCATGACGTCAGGTCGTCTGGGGTATAAAACATGCAGCCGACGTCATTTTATTCAGTCTTTCTTGCCGCGCGGTGCCCGAAGCAGAAGCAGTTCGCAAGTGCCAGTTGGCCGACTCCTGAAATTTTTGCATTCGAGTTTCAGAACCGAGGTCGTCAACTAAAGCTACGTACCCTGTTGGGGAACCTTTTTCTTGCTCCTTACCGATGTCAGTAAAAGTTAATTGCATTACTTGTGGGAAGCAAATACCTCATAAGGATTTTCATTTGTACTGTATTCCTTGCCTAGGCCCGGATCATAACGTGCCTTACTGTCGCTTTTGTGCTAGATTTAACCAATGCACTATTAAGCGTCGGTATATTTTTGCTTCAAAATATTTTGGATCCAGATTTAATTACCCTGAAATGTTGTCAGTTAGCAATCCGATTACCGGAGTTCACAAAAAACGCAAAGAAAGACAGACTGTCGAGGTCCAAAACCGACGACGAAGCTTCTCCTAAGCCAGTCGCCAGTACCCAGTGAGGCGCATTCGCAGCCCCTGATACCCGCTACTTTTGAGTTGCAGGCCTCTACCGAGATCCATGCGGAGTCCGGTATGTCGTGAGATTCTCAGAGTATTGAACCCGCGGATGTCTCTCCCTTGGATGGGTCCGGAGCCGCTGAGCAGACACTGGCTTCTGAGGGTGTGTTCAGGCCTCAACATTTTTATATAAAACCGACGCCAGCTTCAAAAACAAGATCAAAAACATCTTCTAATTCTAAAAAAACTGACGCATGACCCACGTGCTCAGGCCTTTATGCCTAAAAAACAGATGATCAAAATGGCTGAGGACTTAATTACCTTGATCAGGGGTTCCCAACCTCCCCCTGCTAAGAGGCCTAGGCAAGATACTGATTATGAGTCTTCAGATCAGGTTTCCATTTCTTCCGATTCCTCTTCTGATCAGGAATTTTCTATTCCACCCTATGAGGATTCAAATGCAGAAGAATCCATCCAATCTGCATCTCCTCCTGAGGATTATTCTTTTGGAGAAACCTTGCATACTTAAAGGGAACATTTTCATTGGGAGAGTCAGGATTTCTCTGAATCAAAAAAGAGGCTTAGGGATTTCCTCCTCCTTCCTCAGCATAGGCCTTTGGCTAGACATTGTTGTTTGTGTTTTCGGAATCAAGCATGGCTCCTGATTGCCTACCTTTGGCTCCTAGTAAGCCAGACCGATAATACAGGGTTCCTGACTCCCTCAAATTTCTATTCAAAAATCCTGCTGCTGATCCTGAGACTATCTCACAGGGTCCCAAAGGTGTAAAGGCCTCTACAGCCAAAATTCCTATCCCCGCTGATAGAGATTCCAGGGCGCTGGATAGATGGGGAAAGAAGGTTTATACGTCTGCAACCTTGGCAATTAGGGCCTTAAACTGCCAGTTTCATATGCTTAAATATCAACAGCATGTTATGGGCTTATTGAAACAGAAGATTATGTTGATTTCTGATTTTGTGGAAAATAAAAAAATAC